>NW_028234405.1:14689867-14692367 GCF_977035675.1 Penaeus japonicus | reverse complement strand
GCAGCTTCTCCTTAGGAAGTGACAGATTTATTGAGTTTAAATCATTTTTGATTAATATGAATACTCCCCGGGAACCGAGTGTTTACACTTATTCATACAGCCAGAAAGTTCATACAGGCACGCACGTTGTTCTGCTCACCACGCATACGCTAACACACTTATAAACACTCATTCACACTTATGGACACTCATTCATAAACACACACACACACACACACACACACACACACACACACACACACACACACACACACACACACACACACACACACACACACACACACACACACACACACACACACACACACACACACACACACACACACACACACACACACACGCATCCTCAATATCATCAGACCCTCTACCTCGTATGCCCTGGTCACCCCACTCCCCCCTCCCCCTCAGCTCCTGATCATCCCAGCTGACAGAATGCCAAGAAAATAAACAGACACAATGATATCAATAATATGATTTCCACGACGAGGGCTTGATATGACTGGGAAGTTTAATGATATGTGACATTACAGTAATTATGATAATGATGGCGATGATAATAATGAGGATGGTGAAGAATGCTGTAAGCTCATTATACGCAAAATGAATTTATTTTTCAATAAACCTGTTTTATATATAATGGACTTTCTACCATTTTATCAATACGATAGAATTTTTTTTTCATTATGCAGTGATAATAATGATGATGGTCACAAAAAAAGTAATCAGGGGAAAAAAAAACTAATTATCGTGGTAGGATTACCCCCACCTCCTCCCCACCTTTTGTCACTTTTCGGAGACAAACGGGACTGGTATGGATTTATTCCGGAGGTCGCCGCCCCTCGCCACGCCCACGCACTATCAGATGGTAACTGTCCCCTTCCCCCTCCTCTTACTCATTCTTTTTCTCCCTCCTCTCCTCCCTCCTTCCTTCTCTCTCTCTCTCTCTCTCTCTCTCTCTCTCTCTCTCTCTCTCTCTCCCTCACTTCCTCTGCCACTATCTCTCTCTCCCTCTCCCTTCATCTCCCTCCCTCTCCCCCTTCCTCACTCCCTCTCTCATTTTCTCCTTCCGTCTCCCGGAGCGACCGATGCATTTGTCTCACTTCGAAGCCTCGACCTCCATCTCTCTCGCCTCGTGAATCGTTTCGAGGCCTTGTTTTCGAAGCTGAAGAACCTGGAACGAGATTTTGTCGCCGTTTCGTGTCCTTTGTGATTCTCTTAAGAACGTTGGTCATAACATGTAGGGATATTAGTTATTATTTATGAAGATGATGGTAATGAGGATAATGGTAATTGTGATCATAATACTGATAATGATAATGGTGACATTGATAATAATAGTAATAATGATAATGATATTGATAATGATGATGATAATTATATTGATGATGATAATGAACATGAAAATGGTAGTGATGATGATAACCATGGTAATGTTGATTATTATAATTTTCTTTATTTTCATTTCGATTTTCATAATGATCATTATGATAATCATGATGACAGTATTTCAGTGTTTGTTGCAGGACTCTTACCTTTCTCCCACTTTCGTTATTTCTTCGATGATGAAAAGGAAGATCGAGTCGAAGTGAACGCCGAAGAAGCAATATAACAAGAAGAGAAGAAGAAAAGAAAAAAAAAATAAAAATAAAAGAAAGTTCGATGCATTTCGCTCAGCATTCATTCAATTCCGATAAATCACTTTCTCAAGGGAGACAGACGACCTTAGTGTGTGTCCAGCAGCGGCCCTCCTCCCCGGCCCCTCCTCCCCGGGCCCTCCTCACGCCCTCCCCTTGGGGTACCGCCAACGCTACGGTGAAGTGCAGCTGCGTGTTCGTTATCCGAGAGAGCTGGCCCCTGCAGTGACCTCGCTCTGAATGCAGTGATTAAAGAGAGGTCACTTAACACCGCGGCTTTATGACGGTCCTGATGAGATGAGCCGGTGATTTATGTGTCATTCGGAAGATAAAAAAGTCTCCCCTTCGCTATACACCCTTCCCTCGGGGGAAGATAGAAGGGAGGGAGGCGAGGCATGAGGATTGTGAGTGGACGGGGGTGGAGGGATGAGGGGTTAAGAGGGAGGCGAGGGAGGGAGCGAGAGGATAGAGGGTGAGGATAGGACGGAGGGATGCTGGGGGATAACGGGGTGAAGGTGTTAAGATAAAAGAAGGATCCTGATTTCCTGAGATGGCTAAAGGAGGCTCCTGCTGCGTGGGAATTGGCTGTTGCTTTGGGGTTCTCTGCTCCCATGGTACTTTCGACAACTTGCACCGGCGGCGTTCCATCCCTTTTGAAGAGCAGATCTGAGCAGGAAACAAGAAATAAAATAGCTGAGACAGCCAAGAACGTCACTCTGTTTCTACGGTCCTTTTGACAGGATGCACTGGTGATGCCCCTTTGGAAGAGGGGAACTGGACAGAACAATAAATAATAATACAATAATATACAATAAATACAATAGCTAAGACAGGCAAAGACAACATCCACAAAAATACACTTCCTA
>NW_028234405.1:14682367-14684867 GCF_977035675.1 Penaeus japonicus | reverse complement strand
TATGTATACATATTTGTATGTATATACTTACCATGTATACATATCTATATAATATATATATATATATATTTATATATATATATATATGTTTACATATAGATATATTTTTTTATATATATATATATAGATCAGATAGATATATGTACTGTATATAGATTTATATGTATATGTGTAAATATTATAATTATATATACTACTTTATTGTATATATTTATTTATATATATTTTTATATTATGATCTATATGTATTTATTTTTTTATTTCCTCTAACTATCTCCTCAACTCTATATTTTCGTATATATATATATTTTATATATATATAATATATAGATATATATCATATATATATATATATATATAGCTTCTTTCCTAATCTCGTCTATCTATCTGTACATGGTAAATATATATGTATATATATATGTTATTATATTAATTTATATATATATATATCTATATATTTATATATATATATATTATATATATATATCACATATATATAGTTATATATTTATATGTGTACACACAAATATATGTATATATATATTTATATTATATATACTATACTATATCATATACTATATATATATATTATATATATATTATATATAAATACTCATTCTAACCGCAAAGCATATAGATTAATATTACAATGTATGTTTCTCGGATCAGACTTTGACCAATTGGACCGCCTGCAGCTGATCGTATACAAAGCGCAGCGGATGGCCGCCCTTGAGCGCCGCCAGCCCTCGCGAGCGGCCGCAGGAGCGAAGTCGCGAGCGGCGGCTGCGGCGGCGGCGAGAGGGAAATAGAAGAGAAATTTCCATTTAGATCAAGGCGTCCGCGGAGCCAGATAAGAGCAGCCGTGCCCTGCCGCCGCCCCCACTCCAGAGATAATTTTTCTTCGTCACAGTTACATGCTGGGACGCCCGCCAGAGAGCCGACTCATGGGGCAGGAAGTAGGGCTTGGGAGAGCCCAAGGAGAGGGGTAGGTAGGGAGAAAGGGGGGGGGGGGTGTATGGGGGGGTGTATCGGTATGCTCCTGGTCTTTTGCTTGGATGAAGGATATACATGAACGATTTGTTTGGGCACGCACACGTAAACAACCGCACAGATACTCGGCATTACACCATTGATGGTAAAGAAATGAACACATACGAAATACAGATAAATGTAAACGGAAATGTACAGAACCATGCATAGATGAAACACACACACACACACACACACACACACACACACACACACACACACACACACACACACACACACACACACACACACACACACACACACACACACACACACAAACCACACACACACACACACACACACACACACACACACACACACACACACACACACACACACACACACACACACACTCACACACATACACACACACACGTCCACACGAACTATCATCCTTGATGCTTCACGACAGACAGGTAATGAAAAATGATCCCTGAGTACTTGTGCATGAGGCGTTGAAAGGGGGTACTTGCACATAAATACATTTAGTTTTAACTGCCCACAAAATGCTTCATATACTCCATCCGATCCATTAGATACGAGCTTAGACTGTGCATACCGACGACAAAAAAGAAAGAAAGAAAGAAAAAAAAAAAACAGCGCACCAAATTTTGCAAAAGAATCGAGACCAGAAACTATACTGATAGTTCATAAGTGATAAAAGTATGATGAAATATCCCGAGCATCTCTCTTGGCGACGAAGTGAGAGGGGCGAGAGATGCCGACCGCCCTTTACATGAGGTACAGAGGCTGAAAAATTTTCGGTCACGCCCTCTTACATTAGCCGCTTGCATTAGCACGTGTTATGTGTGGACACGTGGTTTAGCCGCAGCCTTGAAGACGGAAGAAAGAGGGAGAGGGAGGAGGAGAGGGGAGGATGAGGGAGGTGAGGGGGAGGAGCAGAGGGGCTAGGGAGGGAGGAAATGGGGAGGAGGAGAGATGTCTGGGGGAGGGGGAGGGGGAGAGGTGTCTGGCGGAGGGGGAGGGGGAAGGAGAGTGGGAGGGGGAGGGGGGAAGGAGAGTGGGAGGGGGAGGGGGAGAGGGAGAAGGGAACATGGGAATGGAGGGAGGGTAGGGGGAAGGAAAGGGGGAGGAAGAAGAAGAGGAAGTGGGAGACGGATGTAGGAAGAGGGGTACCGGGGAAAAGGAGATAGAGAGAGAGGGGGGGGGGGTGAGATATAGGGGGAGAAGGATGGGGCAAAAGAGGGGGAGAGGGAAAGGGAGGTGGAGAGAGAGAAGGAGGGACAGGGAGAGGGAAGGGGATAGACAGAGGGAAAGGGAGAGGAAGATGGTTAGGGAGAGGGAGTAGGAGGGAGGGAAAGATAGAGCTAGACGGAGAAGAAGAAGGAGAACAAGTAGATAAGAGAGAGTGATTGAGTGAGAGAGAGAGAAAAAAAAAAAGAAAGAGTTAGAGAGAACAGAGAAAATGACAGACAAAAAGAGAAAGACACGGGAGGAAAAAAAAAGAATA
>NW_028234405.1:14637367-14639867 GCF_977035675.1 Penaeus japonicus | reverse complement strand
CTCTGGAGCTCCGAGGCCGTTTCGCTTAGCCTATTGGTTACGGAGTCGTGTGGCAATGACTAGGCAATCGGGTCTTTAGTTCCAGCCAATGGAAATAGGTTGGTATTTTTTTTTGTTTTTTTATTATTGTTTTTGTTATTATTGTTTTTGGTTGTGGGTGTGGGGTGATTGCTATGTGTTGGGGGAGGGGAGGATTTGTTTGTCTATATTTTTTCTCGTGTTATCTTGCTTTCTCTCTCTCTCGCTCTCTCTCTCTCTCTCTCTCTCTCTCTCTCTCTCTCTCTCTCTCTCTCTCTCTCTCTCTCTCTCTCTCTCTTTTCACATTCTATCTCCCTTTCTCTCTCTCTCTCTCTCTCTCTCTCTCTCTCTCTCTCTCTCTCTCTCTCTCTCTCTCTCTCTCTCTCTCTCTCTCTCTTTCGATCTGGATTTCCTCTATTTCAGATTCAGATCAATCATTATCATTTTAATCATCATCAATCAAACACCATTATCACCACTCTCATCCCGTATTACAAAAGTCGTTAACAAAAAGGAAACAGACTTTTGTGCAATATATCTCCAGAAAGTGAAAAAAATAATTGGCTAGTTGGCTACTCGAGCGAGAGAGAGAGAGTGTTGCCATCAGCGAGTCGCGGAAATGAAGAGCTATGGGTCCTGAGAGAGGAAGCCATAATTATCGGACTTATAGGATAGTTCTCTACTTTATACGAGATGCGATTATTTCGGTATCAAAGTAATACTTAAATGGAGTGTTTGCCTTTTGTTGTTGCAATATCAATTAAGCCACTTTCTCTTCACGTTGAAATTGATACAATCTAATATGACATGACCTCTAAGATCAAAAACGTGTTATAATCATCAGATTTATAATTGATACCAGTGTTGTTGTTTATATTATTATTCCTATTATCATCATTATCATTGTCATGATTGATATTGCTATTAATACAGTTATTATTGTCGTTATTGTTGCTAATTAATCAACTTCCTTACGACGCAGAACACCAAATCCTCCAATAAATACTGTAGAATCTTCGGACATTTTGACCCGAATAGTTTAATGAAATTTGGCAACCCCGGTAGAGATTTGATGGGAAGAGTTCTCTCGTCAGCGACCTGGCAAGTCCCATAAGGTCAGTTCCGGTCGGGTCAAAGCTACTAATAAGTTTGATGATCAGGAGAGAATTGGAGATGGACGAACGGAAGAGAAGAGAGGGAGACGGAGAGAATGAGGCTGGGGGAAACAGGTGGGGACGTGGGTTTTCATTGTTTACTGGTGATCGCGTCCGAACTGCAATATCAACGAGAATGAGAGAGAATGAGGGAGTGAGTGATAGAGTGAGTGTGTGTCTGTGTGTGCGTGTGTATGAGAGAGAGGGAGAGAGATAGAAAGAGAGAGAGAAAAAATAGATAGAGTGAGTGTGTGTGTGTGTGTGTGTGTGTGTGTGTGTGTGTGTGTGTGTGTGTGTGCGTGTGTGTGTGTGTGTGTGTCTGTGTGTATGCATAAGAGAGAGTGAGTTGAGTGAGTTGAGTGAGTGAGTGAATGAGTGAATGAGTGAGTGTGTGTGTGTGTGTGTGTGTGTGTGTGTGTGTGTGTGTGTGTGTGTGTGTGTGTGTGTGTGCATGAGAGAGAGAGAGAGAGAGGGCAGAGAGAGAGAGAGAGAGAGAGAGGGAGAGAGAGAGAGAGAGAGAGAGAGAGAGAGAGAGAGAGAGAGAGAGAGAGAGAGAGAGAGAGAATGAGTGAGCGAGTGAGTGATTGAATGAATATAGTAAATAATTTTTATTCAATTTTATCATGCATATCTTATTTATTTCATTACTAATCAATCCATATACATATATTCATGAATGTTGATTCATACTTTATCTTTCATTCCCGATTTTAACACATAATCCTTATTGTTGTTGTTACTATCATGGTTGCATGTTTAAGCGTGTGTTTTTACATGGCTACGTCTTCATATTGAAATAAACACGAAGGCATCAATAACTATCTTATTCGACGCCAAGACAGCAGTCAGACGTGATGCTGCGGAGATGATCATGTCACGCAGAGAAACAGAAATGAGCTCGCTTATATACAGCTAAATGGCGTGAAGATTTATCATAGGCGCTATCGTTGTTATCAGACTCATTGCGTTATTATCACTGCATTATTTTTATTGCTATAATGTATCATAAGAGTGACTATTGTTATGATGTATGGTCTCTCTCTCTCTCTCTCTCTCTCTCTCTCTCTCTCTCTCTCTCTCTCTCTCTCTCTCTCTCTCTCTCTCTCTCTCTCTCTCTCTCTCTCTCTCTCTCTCACTCGCTCGCTCGCTCTCTTTCTTTAACTGTTTTCCATTAAAAGGATAAAGAAAGAAAAAAGAAAAATAGACAATTGGAAAAAGAAAGTGAGCAAATTAGAATAAGAAAAGAAAAAAGAAAAAGAAAAAAAATGTACTGTACATATGAAGATAAGATAAATTAAGACGAGAAAATTGCAACATAAATGAAGATT
>NW_028234405.1:14629867-14632367 GCF_977035675.1 Penaeus japonicus | reverse complement strand
ATGATTCGCTTTTGTTTCGAGTTTCGTTTTGTTTGCGATCTGTTTTCTTTTCTTTTAGTCTGATGGTATAACTTATCATGATTTTCTCGGCTGTGGCATCATTGGCTACGTAAGGACTATTTCAATGAAAACAACGCGAAAAGCAAGACTGAGAAGTGTACCTTGGAAAAATAAATGCAATGGTAATGGGTTCTTGGTAACCTTACCTGTATGATAAACAGTGGGAGAGACAGTGGGGGATTTTATCTTGGGGTTGCTCACTTACACGGCTGCTGGGGAGGAGGGGAGGGTGGAGGGAGGGGTGGAAGGAGTGGGAAGGAAGGGGGGAGAGGAAGAGAGAGAGAGAGGAGAGGAATGGAGAGGAGAGGAAGGAGAGACGAAGGAGGGATGCGAGGGGAGGAAGGGGGAAGTGTTGAGAGGAGAGGGGAAGGAGGCAGAAGAAAGGATAGAAGGAGGGAGAAAGACGAAAAGAAGAGAAGGGAACAGGAAGAGGAGTAATGGGAGAAGGGGGAAGGGGAGGAGGGAAGGGGGAGGTGAGAGGAGTAGGAAAGAGGGGAGAGGATGAGATGGAGCACCTTAAGGAGGGAGTGGAAGAGGATGATTTACACGGGGTTCTTACTGGAGTTTAGATGTTACTCTCATCATGTACTGTATGTTATAAAACGGAGAGAGAAAGAGTTATAACCCCCACCCCAATCCCCAACTCACACACACACACACAGACACAAACACACACACACACACACACAAACATATACACATACACATATACAAACACAAACACAAACACAAACACAAACACACACCCAAACACAAACACACACACAAATACACACACACAAACACACACACACACACATACACATTCCCAGCGATTGACCCCGCGACGCAGGTAAGCTATAATGTATCCTGATTTCACCGCTGTTTCCTCCGCTTGGCAACCCTCTCGCACACAATCTTGCCTTGGGTTGCCCTGAACGCAAGCAAGTTGGTCTATTTAGCGGGGAATGGGAACGGGTCCAAGTTGATTAGGTTGGGTCTTGAGCAAGCTGAGCTTTGCGCGGAGGGGGAATGGTTGGGAGGAGAGGGAGAGGGAGTGGGAGTGGGAGTGGGAGTGGGAGTGGGAGTGGGAGTGGGAGTGGGAGTGGGAGTGGGAGTGGGAGTGGGAGTGGGAGTGGGAGTGGGAGTGGGAGTGGGAGTGGGAGTGGGAGTGGGAGTGGGAGTGGGAGTGGGAAAGGGAAAGGGAAAGGGAGTGGGACTGGGAGAAGGAGTGGGGGATGGAGAGAGATTAGGATTGGGAGAGGGGTGGAGGGAGAGAGGGAGTGGGAGAGGGAGAGAGGGAGTGGGAGAGGGAGAGAGGGAGAGAGGGAGAGAGGGAGAGAGGGAGAGAGGGAGAGAGGGAGAGAGGGAGAGAGAGAGAGAGAGAGAGAGAGAGAGAGAGAGAGAGAGAGAGAGAGAGAGAGAGAGAGAGAGAGAGAGAGCGAGAGAGAAAATTGAGTGATTGAGAGAGAAAATTGAGAGAGATTGATAGATTGATAGATAGATAGATAGATAGATAGATAGATAGATAGATAGATAGATAGATAGTTAGAGAGAGAGAGAGAGAGAGAGAGAGAGAGAGAGAGAGAGAGAGAGAGAGAGAGAGAGAGAGAGAGAGAGAGAGAGAGAGAGAGAGAGAAAGAGAGAAAGCGGAGAAGAAAGAAAAACGTGTAAAGAAACAGAGAATAAAGTGTAAAAATAGGAAAAGAAAAGAAACAAACACGGTTATAGAAAGATGAAATAAAGAAAAACTAAAATTAAAGTAATGTAGATGAAAGCAGATAGGCAAAAAAAAGGAAAAAAAAAAAGAAAAACGAAAAAAAAAAATCGTCACTCCTTACCTTGCCAACGAAAAAAAGGATTGTCACTCCTTACCTTGGCAACCCTTATTCGCGTAAAGGGATTTAAGGATGCGGTAAGATGGGGGTGGAGGAGAGAAGGGTGGGGGAGGGGGGAGGGGGGAAGGTATTATGATCTAGGAAGGGGGTGGGGGGTGGAAGTCAGAAACTTTCCCACCTTCATGACGAGGATGTGGAGGAGGAGGAGGAGAAGGAGAAGGAGAAGGAGAAGGAGTGGGAGTAGGAGTAGGAGTAGGAGTAGGATTAGGAGAAGGAGAAGGAGAAGGAGAAGGAGAAGGAGAAGGAGAAGGAGAAAGAGAAGGAGAAAAAGAAGAAGAAGGAAGAAAAGGAGGAGGAGGTGGAGGAGGAGGTGGAGGAGGGAAGGGAAAAGCGAGAGAGGAGAAGACAAGAAAAAGCGATGGGGAGGGAGGAGAGAGCAGGAGGAGGAGGAGGAGGAGGTGGAGAAGGAGATGGAGGAGGAGGTGGAGGAGGAGATGGAGGAGGAGGTGGAGGAGGAGGTGGAGGAGGAGGTGGAGGAGGAGGTGGAGGAGGAGATGGAGGAGGAGGTGGAGGAGGAGGTGGAGGAGGAGGTGGAGGAGGAGGGGGGGGAGGAGGTGGAGGAG
>NW_028234405.1:14597367-14612367 GCF_977035675.1 Penaeus japonicus | reverse complement strand
CTTAACCCGAGCTGGAGTTAATTAGTTTGAACTGGAGGCTTTTACCAGACCTCACTTTCTTGCTCTTTTTTTTTCCCTGAGCCAAGACTATCAATGGGCGTGGCCACCGAAGTCGACCCGCCCTTCAAAGTAATTCAAAACCATCAATATTTCGTCAGCACAGAGGTGATAGTTCCGTCCTCTTCGTGCAATATAATCAATGGTCATTCTGATACTATTCTCTTTCCCTTTTCAGGTACGTTGCAAGGGCGTCGTGCATTAACCCTAGCCCTCGTCGCCTTCGTCAGGAGAGGCACAATAGCCAGGAATTTACAGGGATTTGCAAACACGAGGAACAAAGCCACAGTCAAAGGTGAGCGAGCGTTGCCTTTACCAATATGGCTTTCATCGGATGAAGTCACTGTGGGGTATTCTCGTTGCAGGATCTATTGCATTATGGGTTAATGGTTTTCTTGCAAATCTCTTTGTTGATAGAGTATGACGAAGTGAAGATTAATTTGCATGTGAGTATGATGCTGGGATATAATGGGAATCAGGTTTCCTTTCTTACCCGCGGAATAATTGTTTTGTCTGATTCCTTCTTATCTCGCTCGGGGAAAAAAGGAATGTGAGGCTTGAATGCACACCAGATAGGAACATGGACATGAATAATTTCTAAATAAAGAAACGAGATGCAGTATATCTCTCGTCGGGCTTCAGATGATACATATAATTATTCTGCTTATTTGGTCACTTTAGGCATGGTCATTGACCTCATTATCGCTGTTGTTATTGTTGTTGTTGCTACTGTTATTGCTATTTTGGTCTTATTCATGATTGCTATTGTTGCAGCTGAAGACGTCAATTCTGTAGATTTATTACTGTCATTATAATCTTAATCAACGAATACCAATAGTATCATCCTAATTATTTTCACTATCAACATTATATATCTTATCTGTGCCTCATTTGCCAGGATCATTCACCAGTCATCAAACAAACAAAAAGATAAAATAAATCTTCATTCTCTCTCTCTCTCTATCTCTCTCTCTCTCTCTCTCTCTCTCTCTCTCACACACACACACACATACACACAAACACATACAAACACGCACATACACTCTCTCTCTATCTCATCTTTTTTTAAATATAATGAACCTCTTGTCTCAATAAACCTATCAAAATCAAAGTCTGCCTCTCTCTATCTTTCATTCGCTACCCACACCCCTACCACCCTTTATAAAGTGCCTGTAATTAACAACTCTAATCCAGCCTCCATTAACTGATATCAGCCAGTCATTAGCGCATCCTTGGAGTGCCTGTAGTTATTACGAGCTCATTAATGTCTAGTATTCTTAGTGGGAAATCCTGTGTTGTCACGTGACTTAAGAAGACCACCCAGATCCCCCGTTCTATTAGTTTTCATCAGTACCCGGATGTCACTGGCTTTACCTGGATTCTTGGTGGCTTGACTAAGGCTTCGTTCTTCTGGGAGTGTTCGGTTTGGTGTCGTTATTGTTGATGGTTCGCTCTTTGGGTTGTTATCTCCTGGTATTGTTAGTATTTAGTTTTTGGGTTGTTATCTCCCGTTATTGTTTTCATTTCGTGTTGGTCTTCTTGTCATATTTTTGATGGTATTTTGATATCGTTGTTATTATTTTCATTAGCATAACCATCATCATCATCAATGTTATCATTATTAACCCATTATTTACCACTAATGTTACCATCTGAATCCGTCTCTCTCCCTTGATTTCTTACGCCATTTGTACTTCTTGCTACCTGAAGTCAGCGAAGAAAACGGAATTTCCCAATGCCACTCCTCCCGCCATAATACCCGCGAAGAAAAATCCGCACCTGTTCTGTATTTCTATGATTACGATAGAGAATGCTCATCATAGGGATGATAGTGATAAAAATAGTAAATGAGACGATAAGTAAGGAGAGAGAGAGGGGAAAAAAACTGAGACAGAGATAAATAATAATTAATGATAATACCAGTGGCAGTAATATCGGCCTCAGTGACCGTGGTAACTGATGGTAATGATATATTCAATAACGAGGCGTATAAATCACCCTGTCTGCTGATTAATTAGACGAGTGTCTCCTCCCATGAAGCAGTATGAAACACATTATGGGTTGAGTTAGAGAGGGATGGAGTGGAAGAGGGCGAGGGAAGGGGATAGGGGTGGGGGAAGGGCTTGAATGAGTAAAAGGATTAAGTAAAAATGAGGTGAGTAAGAGTGCTATTCATTAGGGGGGGGGGGGGTATTAGTTGAGTAAAAGTCGTAAACACACGCACATATACACATATATGAGCATACGAACAAGCACAACCACTCATCTACATTTACGAAAACGCATACATACTCTTACACAAACACACATATATACACATAAACATACACACACATATAAATACACACACTGACACACACAAATACACACACACACACACACACACACACACACACACACACACACACACACACACACACACACACACACACACACACACACACACACACACACACACACACACACAGCCCACCCGTCCACACTCCACGAATTCACACCCACACCCACGAACCGAGAAACAAGACCACCTGCCCACATTAGCATATCACGCAAGTCTAACCCCACGTCAGCATATGACGAGCGCTGATGTGAGATCGGTGGGTCCATGAGCTGACGTGGGGTCCATGGGATGAAATGGGTTCATGGGCTTAAATGGGGTCCATGGAATGAAATGGGGTTCGTAGGCTTAAATGGGGTCCATAGAATGAAATGGGGTTCGTAGGCTTAAGTGGGGTCCATAGGATGAATTGGGGTCCATGGACTGACGCGGGGTCCGTTGACTTAAAATAGATCCATGGGCTAAATTGAATGGTGATGAATTGGGGTCTGAAATAGACTGACGCACAGGTCCATTGACGTGGTCCGTTGACTGAAAATAGGTCCATGGGCTAAAGTGAATTCCGTGGGCTGAAATAGGTTCCGTGGGCTGAAGTAGACAAACAACACAGGATCCATGGCCTGGCGCGGGGTCCGTGGACTGAAAATAGGTCCATGGGCTAAAGTGAATTCCGTGGGCTGAAATGGGGTCCATGGCCTGAAATGGGGTCCGTGGGCTAAAATGGGGTCCGGGGGCTAACGTGGGTTCTATCTAGCCCGCAGTTGATCATTACGAAGAGATTACGAGACTTTCCTTCGACGTGGCCTACTGACCCCGCCGCCTCCGCCTCCGCCGCCGACGCCGCCTCGCTCTGCTTTCCCGGGGAGCAGATTTTGGTTGTTTTCTGTTGCTACTGTGTCTTGCTGTGTTTTTATTCATTTTCACTGTTGGTATTAGGGTTTCTGTTTGGGCGTATGTTAGTATATAATTTCTTTGTTATCATTGTTGTTGTTGTTGTTGTTGTTGTTGTTGTTATTATTATTATTATTATCATTATTATTATTATTATCATTATTATTATCATTATTATTATTATTATTATTATTATTATTATTATTATTTATTATTATTATTATTATTATTATTAGTAATATTATTATTAGTAATATTATTATTATCATTATTTTGTTATTATTGTTATTATTATTATTATTTAGATATTTTTATTATTTTTATTATTTTATTATTATTTTATTATTATTGTTATCATTATTATTATTATTATTATTATCATCATTATTATTGTTATTATCATTGTCATTATAATATTTTTTATTATTACTACTACAAATATCTTTATTATTATCATTATTATTATTATTATTATTATTATTATTATTATTATTATTATTATAATTTTTCTTCTTCTTATTATATTATTATTATTACTATTATTATATTATTATTGTTATTATTATTGTTATTATTATTATCATTCTTCTTCTTCTTATATTATTATTATCATTATTATTATTATTATCATCATTATTATTATTATGATCATTGTTATTATTACCATTGTTGTTGTTTTTATCATTATTTTTATTATCATTATTATTACCATTATTATTATCATTGCTATTTTTCCTAATACCATCATTATCAAGTCATTATCATTATCATTGTTAAAATTATTGTTATTATTAGTGTTAATATCAATATTATCATCATCATTATTATTGTTAGTACCATTATCGTCATAAATATGTGAATATATAATTTTCAGCCTTTTTTAAATAAATAGTTTTTCACTTATTTCTGATTTTACTTTCATTTTTATTTCCTATAATTTATTATATATCATATTTGATAATGATAAAGGTAATGCTGATTATAATGATGAGGATAATGACAATGGACCCGATTATTATGATGATACTGACAATGGTGATAATGTTAATGATTGTGATGATAATGATACTAATGAATATCATTAAAAAACGATAAAGATAATGATGATAATAAAGTATGAAAAGAAATATATAAATTGCAATATTTATGATATCAATAGTTATAATGACGCAGGCTACACTATTAGCTCCCCCCTTTTCCCATAATATTACCATAATGATACAACTACACCATATACAGTTACAATACAATAATGATATTCCCACCTATGCATAGCATCACTATAATATAATCGAAATGATACAACAATGATAAAATAACCTATACCCCGCCCAGATACAACACAAAAATAATACACATCACTAATACAACAATGGAAATGCAATACAACACAAAACACAAAAATACAATACATAGAACAATACACCCTAAATAGAGCTTATTATTCTACCTGCATTATCCTATTATCCTTTAACACTACACAGCCTGGCCAGTGTCTCGTAGAAATGGTTCTTTGTTGTTGCACTGTAGAAATGGCTTCACGGGAGAATTATGACTCAATTACAAGCTCCCTTGAAGATCTCTAGTGAAGAAGCTACGTCGTCTGGGTTTGTACTGTTTGTTTGTTTGTTTGTTTGTTAGATTAGAGGGTTCTTTCATTTTATTTGTTTTTGGTTTGTTTTGTATTCAGTTTTTTTTTTAAGGGGGGAGAGTTGTTTGTTAGATTCGAGGGTTCTTTCATTTTCTTTTCTTTTTTTTGTTTTGTTTTGTATTCAGTTTGTATCATTTTTTTAAGGGGGGGGGAGAGGGCTGTTAGTGCTGGCTGTGGTTTAGCGATGTTTCTCTGACTTTATGTTTTTTGGTTTTGCCTTCGGGGTTGTACTGTTAATGGGGTTGGAAGTTGCGTTGTTTTGTTGTTTATTTGGTTGGTTGATTGTGTTCTCGTTTAGGTAGATTGAGAATTTGGAGTTTCGTGTTGCATGTTTTGCCATGTGGTCTGTGTATAAGAGTTGGTTTGTTTTTTATTACTCTTTCTGTCGTGATTTTAAGAGATACATGTTTTTTTTTCTTTCTCTCTCTGTCTCTTCTTCATTACCCCCCTCCCTATCTCTCTCTCTCTCTCAATCTCTCTCTCTCTCTCTCTCTCTCTCTCTCTCTCTCTCTCTCTCTCCCTCTCCCTCTCCCTCTCCCTCTCTTTCTCAACATTCCTCCATTCCTTCTTTCTATCCGTCCTCCCCCATCTACCCAACTCTCTTCCTTCCATTTTCACCTTCTCTCTCTCCTCCCACCTTCTGTTCTCTCCTATCCTTAATTAGGCCTACCATAAGGCAGGTACACCTTGTTCTCCAACTAAGATAACGGCGTCACCAGGTAAGTGATTAACAAGAGGTCGGCGCCGGCAGGTAATTCAAGTTGTCGTCCCTTGTTATTAATAACTAGCGTTAGACAAATACCTGTCTGGGGTCGTTAAGTGGCAAACCACAAGGCTGGCTTCCCGGACGCGACCTGCGGGGAAGGAGCTTTGCTATAGGAAGATGTATGGGTAGGGGTTACATATACTTATTAGAGAGAGAATAAGAGATGGAGGGAGAATAATACATACATACATACACACACACACACACACACACACACACACACACACACACACACACACACACATATATATATATATATATATATATATATATATATATATATATATATATATATACACATATATGGGTGTATGTATACATATATGTATATACATATACATACACACACACACAACACAATATATACATTAATATATATATATATATATATATATATATATATATATATATATATATATATATATGAATATACACACTGACATATATGTGCATGTATCAATACGTATACTTAAATACATATATGCATGTATATATATATATATATATATATATATATATATATATATATATATATATATATATTATAGTCATATACATATATACATATACACTACACACACACACTTTAGCACATCTCCTTGTATACGTGCATGAAATTATGCCTGAACACGGGAAAGCTTGCATGCATGATTTTTTAATGTATGTCTAAATATTCAACCTGATTAGCATACTTACACTCGCAACATGCAAGAGGCAGCCCAGGTCACACGAACACGCATGCTTCTCGGGTGTTCATACTGAGTTGACGTGCGGAAACAGCTGTTGCTCTGTCTACATATGCAAAAAAAAGAAAAAAAAGAAAGAAAAAAAAAAAAAGATTAATAAAAAAAATGAATTCAGAAAAAAACAAAAGAAAAAACACTATATATTTACTAGTTGAATAGATTGGAAATAAAAAGGAGGAAAAATAAACAAAATTTTCATTAAAAGATAGGGAGAAGGAGGATGGTGGAGAAAAGAAGCTTATGAAATCAGTGTGGACATGGGAGGGGGGGGGGGCTGAGATTGGAAAGAGGAGGGGGGGTCTCAAGAGGCCGGAAGAGGACCTGAGACGATGAGGGTGAGAAGGGGAGGGGGAGGGGGGAGTACAGAGAGTGTGTGAGGAGGGAGGATGGGAGAGGAGTAGGGAAGGGCAGGGAAAATATAGGGAGGGGAAGAAGAGAGGGGAGGGAGTATTTGAGGAGGGACGAAAATGACGGTGGGAGTAAAAATGGAGGGATGGGGGGGAGGGGGGGGGAGAGGATGTATGGGGAAAGTAGGGACATATAGGGTAGAGGAGGGGAAGCGGGGTTGTCTATGGAGGAGAGGAGGGGCGATGTCTGTAAGGGAGAAGGGGCATGGGGTGGGAGGGGAGGAGGGGTCATCTCATTGATTCTCTATGCAAATGACGTAGTTTCTCAGAATAAGTAGATGCAACAAGAGCTACTAGATTAATTCGGCGGCTGGGTGAACACGGGGCGAGGCAAGCGGAAAGGAAAATTCTCCCTTTCTCACTCTTTTCCGTCTTTTTAGAACCGTTCTTTGAATATAAACAAATAGGATCGGCTGTCAACAACAAACTCGATGAACCAGATGTTTAGTCAACTTGTGACAAAAAATAAATAAGAAAAAGAAAGAAGAAAAATAGAAGCCGCATTTTACAAAACCAGAATCCTGTTCGGGGTACAGAACCAAGGCATTTATTTGCAAGAAAGGAGCCAGAACGCCTCCATAGTCCTCTGATATTGTGTGCATGGTTCGTATCCATTGAGAGTGTAATTTTTATTGTCCGAACGGCATAAATGTGAATGAATATCTTTCACGGCGCACAGATGCGACTGAACGCGTTCCGATTATATCTTCATTTAAATTACAGTGTTTTCATTTATTTTTTTCTGCCAGAGTTGTTTTCCAGTCTTGACCGAGGGAGGGACTGGGATACAGTTTATACATTGTTATACACGGAATTGAAGGGTAAACTGCAGAGTAACAGAAATGTTGGTTTTCAGAAGGATTCTATTTGTCCATCTGCCAGGGTCAAGTGACCACGCTGACGGAGATGCCCTTGACCAGACGCATTGCAAACAGGAACGATTGACAAACACTGAATGTATTTGGGCAAACAGTTTTGATATTCCCCTTCGTCAGATTGATCCTGAATTTTTCAAAGACACTATATTTGACTAATTTTCGTAATCATTTTTGAACTGTTAACTTTAACCGATTTTTTTCTTTTATTTAAAGTTTCTCCTCATGCTCAGTACTAGGCTCATGCAACCTATTTGCACCATGAGATTCTTAACCACAAGCAACATACGATATTCCTTTAATTCTTTTTTTTTCAGTTGTTGTTTTTCCATATTACCTCATAACATACAGTAGTTTCACCGGTATCATTTGGTATCTTTTGCTTAGATATGTTGTCCAATCAAAGTATTGATGATAATGATGATAATGATAATAATGAAGAAGAGGAGAAAGAAGAGGTTAAAAGGAGAAGAAAAATAATAAGAGAATTAGAGAAGAATGAGAGAAGTTAGAAGGAAAGGATAACAACAATGATAATAAGAAAAAAAGGAGACGAATCATAAGAAAAAAGAGAAAATATCGACAAAACCAAAAACAAACAAACAAATAAACCTAATAGAAAAAAACGAAGGGAAAACAACCCCGTTAACGACCGCATCACATCCCCTCTCCCCCCTTCCCCCGCCCGCCCGCCCGAAACTATCTCCCGGTGATTAGCGTGCCGGCTAAATTACCGGCAGTGTTCGGGGCGATAAACGAGCGGGATTCAGCCAGATTGGGAGCGGGTTTAATACCGGGATTTCCGGAACGAGGCAGTAACAGGTAATTCATTAACGCTCGTATTCAAGTCTCCACGCTGGACCTCTTCTCCCCCCCCCCTCTCCACCCCTTCGACCCTCCCTCTTTTACCTTCCTTTTCTTCTTCCGCCTTCTTTACCTACCATCCCCCTCCTTATTCCCTCCTTGCAACTCCCCCCCCTCTTCTTAGCTACTTCCCATCTCTCCCTTCCCATTTACCTCCCTTCCCTCCTTCCACCTTCTTTACCTATCCTACCTCACCCCTCTTTACCCTTCCCTTCTTCCTCCTCGTCCTACCTACCTCCCCCCTCCCCTATACCTTCCTCCCCTCCTTCCACTTTCTTTACCTATCTTACCTCCTTCTACCCCTTTTTACCTCCTACCGTCTTCCCGTTTACCTCCCTCCCCTCTTTCCGCCTCCTTATCCCCTCCTTCCTCCCCCCTCCCCTTTACCTTCCTTCCCTCCTTCGGCCTTCTTTAGCTACCTTATCTCCCCCTCCCACCTCCTTCCTCACCCCCTCCTCCTAACTACCCCCTCCCCCCCTTAGCGTGCAAGATTTAGCACGGGAAGGAAATTAACGTCAGTTTTCAGGAGCGTCTCTCTGTGCCTGATGCATCGAGATGGGGGGGGGGGGGTGATGGGGGAGGGGAGTGATGGGGAAGAGGAGGAAAGACGGGATGATGGGGAAGAGGAGAGGAAGAGAATGAGAAGAGGAAGAGGAAGAAAAAAAAGAAGAGAAAGGGGAATAGGAAGGGAAACAGGAAGAGGTGGAGGTGGTGATGGTGGTGGTGATGGTGGTGGGGAGGAGGAGTAGGAGAAGGATGAGGATGAGGAGGAGGAGAAGGAGAAGGAGAAAGGAGCAGAAGAAGGAGAAGGAAAAAGAAGGAGGAGGCAGCGAAACTGGAAAAAGAAAGAGATGATGATAAGAAAAAAAGAAGAGTTGAGGGAAAGGAAAAGGGGAAATGTATTGGTAATGATCTCTCTATATATGTGTGTATGTATGAATCAAAGAGAGCGAGAGAGGGGAGGGGGTTGTTACGCCTGAAATAGATAGACAAAATACACAGAAGAAAAAACAAACAAACATATAGAGAAAAAGACACGAGCGAAGATCTCCAAAATGAATTACCATGAGCGTGACCTATAATTACAGAGAATATGACCTTTTGGGAGTCGGGGTCAAACCACGGGGGTCCATCCACACGTGTTTCTGCGCCCTTTTAGCTTTACAATCACGTGACCCTTGTATGGGGTCGAAGGGGCTTGAAATCACAGCTCTTCGAAGTCGCTGCCACGACCACTGTCAGTAATAATTTGTGACACTTTCTAAATTTTTTACATGAAGACATTCATAGCTAAGACATCTCATTATAGGCATTAATTTATATACTATAATGAAACACACAAATTTCCTTCTTTTTAATTACTTCAAAAGGAATTTAAAAGGCTAGAATAAAACATAAAAAAAATCCTGCGCATTTAGGAACAAGAATGCCTGAAGTTTTAAAGTTAAGAATTTCTCAAGGAAACAATTTCTTCCCATCTAAAGAGGAGAATGTAAATCACGCTGAACCTAAGATGAATGTTGTAATCGTGAAACACTTGTCTCGCGTCGTGACTGAAGATGATGAGGAAAAGGGAGACGCCAGAAGCATTCGGGCCAAGGAACACACAGCTGCCCGCTTCCTTGCCCCGTGGATTTTGCTTCTTCTATAACTCTTGTCTTGTGTCTTCCGATGGATATTTTCTTTTCTTTTTTCTTCTTCTTTTCTTTTTTTTTTTCTTCATCTTCTTATTTTTCTTCTTTATCTCTCCTCTTATGTGAATGATTTTTCTTCTATAACTCTTGTGTTGTGTCCCGATGGATATTTTCTTTTTCTTTTTCTTCTTCTTTTTCTTCTTCTTCTTCTTCTTCCTCTTCTTCTCTATCTCTCCTCTTATGTGAATGATTTTTCTTCTATAACTCTTGTCTTGTGTCTTCCGATGGATATTTTCTTTTCTTTCATTCTTCTTCTTCTTCTTCTTCCTCTTTTTCTCTATCTCTCCTCTTATATGAATGATTTTTCTTCTATAACTCTTGTGTTGTGTCCCGATGGATATTTTCTTTTTCTTTTTCTTCTTCTTCTTCTTCATTCTCTTCTTCTTCTTATCTATCTCTCCTCTTATGTGAAGAGAGATGTTTGTTATCTTCGCTGCTCTGCCCTGAGATATTTTTTTTTCTGTTTATGAATTCCTGATTTGTGTCTTTATGTGTTCGTTGTATCGTATTTTTTCTTTATGTCTCTCGTCGCTTACACTTCTTGATGCTGATGATTTTGAGGAGGAAGAGGAAGAATAGTAGAAGAAGGAGGGGAGAATAGAAATGAAAAAAAAATATGGAAAAGTGGAAGAAAACGGAAATGGGAAGAGAGGCAAAGAGAGAGGAAAATGAATAGAAAGAGGAGGAGGAGACGAAGATGAAAACGAAGTAGAATTCAGAAAATGAAACGAAAAAAGAAGCAAAGACAGACAAACAAAGTTTAAACACGAAGAACAAGTAGAAGAATATTGAAGAGCTGAAAAAAAGAATAAGAAGAATGCTTAGAGGAAGAATAAGAAAAAGAGGAGGAGGAGTGGCGTACACACCACCTCCGCCCCGAAGCCTCATAATCCAGCCTGTCATCGCATGATTCTCGCCTTATGTACGACGCTGCAAAATGCTAAGGAAATCGGCTTTGCATATTATCAAAAGAAATTATTAACGTCGATGAAAAAAGAGGTTTATATTTTCATTTACTTTCGTTCAGAGTTTTTTTTTTTTTTTTTTTTTTTTTAACAATGTAAACTCGACTAGGATTCTGTTAAAGTATGTTAGACAGAGAATTTGAATACATGTACATTGCAATACAGTGCTAATCTTGCATGTAACGTGGACTCGTAGGATATAAAAGCAAGAGAAAAGCTTATTGCATTAGATACTTGCAAGGAAAAGGAATACACGTAATAACATACGCCATTCTTATCCATAATGAAGCGAATGCGTGTAGAAAGAACACGTGTTCGCGCAAGTTCATCTTTTCTTACGTCAGTTAGAGAACATGTTCTTTTGTAATATTGATTACATGTTCTTAGATCACTGTACTTTTATTTAATGTTGCTGAATACTTTCTGAATTATCCATAGCACTTTTTGTAGGATAATGATAATGATAATTATTATGAGGATTGAAGAGAATGATGATAATGATGATATTGATGATTATGATAAGGATATTAATGATAGAATGATTATGACTAATATCACTATTTTCTCTATTATGCTTATTATCTTCGATGTTAGCATAAATGTTGTTGTTGTTTGTCATTATCATCATTTTATTCTAATAATAATATCATTATTATCATTATTATCATCATTATCATTATCATCATTATCATTATTACCATTAATGTTATTATCTTTATCATATTATTATCATCATTATTACCATTATCATTATTAGTATCATTTACTGTTTTATTTTATTATCACTGTTATCATTATTATTGTAAATATCATTATTATCATTATTGAAGGGCAAAAAACAAACAAACAAACTACCGTGTTGATGATATGGCAGGAAAAAAACATTATGCATAAGATTTACTTGAAAATGAGAAAGTTTCGAAATACACCTGGCTTTCCTCTTATCATTATTGATGTTATTTTTATTTTCATCATCAATACCATAATGATTAGCATTATTATTATTGTCATTGTTCATCTCTTTCTTCTTCTTCTTTTTCTTCTTCTTCTTATTATTACTATTACTATTACTATCATTATTATTAATAATCATTATTATCATTATCATTATCATTATCATTATCATTATCATCACTATCATTATCATTATCATTATCATCACTATCATTATCATTATCATTATCATTATCATTATTATTATCATTATCATTATCATCACTATCATTATCATTATCATTGTCATTATCATTATCATTATCATTATCATTATCATCACTATCATTATCATTATCATTATCATCACTATCATTATCATTATCATTATCATTATCATTGTCATTATCATTATCATCACTATCATTATCATTATCATTATCATTGTCATTATCATTATCATCACTATCATTATCATTATCATTGTCATTATCATTATCATCACTATCATTATTCTTATCATAATCATTATCATTGTCATTATCATTATTCTTATCATAATCATTATCATTGTCATTATCATTATTCTTATCATAATCATTATCATTGTCATTATCATTATTCTTATCATAATCATTATCATTGTCATTATCATTATCATTATCATTATCAATATCATCATTATCATTATCATCACTATCATTATCATTATCATTGTCATTATCATTATCATTATCATTATCATTATCATCACTATCATTATCATTATTATTATCATTATCATTATCATCACTATCATTATCATTATCATTATCATTGTCATTATCATTATCATCACTATCATTATCATTATCATTATCATTGTCATTATCATTATCATCACTATCATTATCATTATCATTATCATTGTCATTATCATTATCATTATCATCACTATCATTATCATTATCATTATCATCACCATTATCATTATCATCACTATCATTATCATTATCATTATCATTATTATCATCATCATTATTATTATCATTATTATCATTATTATTATTATTATTATTATTATTATTATTATTATTATTATTATTATTATTATTATTATTATTATTATTATTATTATTATTATAATTATTATTGTTATTATCATTGTCATCCTTATTATCATTGTCATCATTATTTTTATCACTATTATCATTATTGTTATTATTATTATTATTATTATTATTATTATTATTATTATTATTATTATTGTTATTATTATTATTATCATTATCATAATGTTTATTATCATTATTATCATCATTATTGTTATCATTATCATCATCATGTTATATCATTATCATCATCATTATCATGATTATTATTATTATTATTATTATTATTATTATTATTATTATTATTATTATTATTATTATCATTATTATCATTATTATTATCATAATTATTATTATCATCATCATTATTATTGTTATTATTAATATCATCATTATCATTATCATCATTATTACTATTATCATTATTATCATTATCATTATCATTATTATCATCATTATTATTATCATTATTATTCATTATTATCATTATTATTATTATTATTATCATTATTATTATTATTATTATTATCATTATTATTATTATTATTGTTATTATCATTATCATCCTTATTATCATTATCATCATTATTTTTAACACTATTATCATTATTATTATTTTTGTCATTATGATTACTATCATTATTATTATAATTGTTATTACTATTATTGTTATCAATATCATTATTATTATTGTTATTATGATTATAATTGTTATTATTATTATCATTATAATTATTTTCATTATTATTATTATTATTGTCATTATGATTATTACTATTACTATAATCATTATTGTTATTATCACTATCATTATTATGATAATTATTATTATCATCATTGTTATCATTGTTAGCATCATCATTATTATTATTATTATTATTATTATTATTATTGTTATTATCACTATCATTATTATTAGTATTAGTATTATTATCACTAGCATTATGTTTAGGCATTACTATAGTTATTTTGATTATTATAATTTTATGATTATTATTGTTATCATTACTACTAACATCATTATCATATTCATGATTATGATTATGCTGATTATGGTCATTATCAACAGAAGCTTTGATATCCATTTATCTATCAATAAGTTTCTTTACTTTTGCATTTTTTCCTCCATGCCTTTTGTATTTTTCATTTATTATCATTATTATAGTTTTTACGATTACTGAATCATTTGTGAATATGAATATTTCATAATCTCCTTCACAGCTGACCTGCAATTCAACTGAGGCAGCCTGCAGTGAAACTGAGGAAGCTTTCAATTTATAGCTCATGGTGTCGTGTTTTCAGATGATGTTTTCGACTGAAAAAAAAAAAAAAAATCCGATGAAAGTTGAAAATAACTAAATAAAATTGATTTGTAGGAAATGGTAGAGTGTTTTTTCCGTGTTTTGGGAATTCGTTAGAATTTTTATCGTCGGGATTTTTGAAGGAAAAAAAAGAAAAAAAGAAAGAAAGAAAGAAAGAAAAACATGACAAATGAAATAAATGGCAAGGAGGGAAAATAGGAAGGAAAAACACTTTGGTAAAGAAAAAAAAAAAGTTTTTTTATTGGATTTTGACAAGATTTATGCCGTCGTATGAATAAATTCCACTTGTATTACGAAACAAAATATATTCCGCTTTCAGAATTTCATTTTAACTGTTAACTTTGGACAAACTAGGTTACTTACACATACACAGAAACTCACACACGCACACACATCTAAA
>NW_028234405.1:14579867-14584867 GCF_977035675.1 Penaeus japonicus | reverse complement strand
TCTCTCTCTCTCTCTCTCTCTCTCTCTCTCTCTCTCTCTCTCTCTCTCTCTCTCTCTCTCACACACACACACACACTTACTCTCACTCTCCATCTCACTCCCTCTTTCTCTCTCTCGCTCTCTCCTGCCTACTCTCTCTCTCTCCTTCTCACTCCCTCTCCTTCCATCTCAAGACATCCCTGCCTTGTACGTGGACAGAGAATGCATCACAATTACCGGGCGAGGATTTGCATCACAGACATTATCAGGATAAATCAAAGGGATCTACATCGAAAACCCAGTTTTTCATACGGCTGTTTCCCCTTGTTCTCAGCCCTCCTCTTTCTCTCCCCTTCACTCCACGGAGAAAAAAAGGAAAAAAGAAAACGAAAAAGGGCGATTTCATCCATCAGTTCCCGTCAGTTGTTAGACCTCGATACAAGCAAGACCTTTGGCCGGCGTGTTTCTGTCCCACTTTTGAAACTCGCTTTCTGGTTACATTTAATAATATCAGGATTTTCCCGTGTAAAAGGAATGATTAGGTGATAGGATAACAATAATAGCAATAGGAGTAATTCATAGAATGGTGTAATTAGCATGTATATATTTTTTCATATATATATATATATATATATATATATATATATATATGTATATATATATATATATATATATATATGTATATATATATATATATATATATATAATACAAATATATGTATATATATATATTTTTCTTTTTGACTGTATTAAGAGAAATACCATGAAGAAAGAAGACTCACGGAACTTCACGCTTAGGATCAGCTCTGAGAAACATGTAGCGAAGGGGCCTATAGACCTCCCTTGATTTCCATATCCATACTCTTGTAAAATGTAAACGTGAAGAAAAAGAAAAATCTTCCCAGGAATCTTCAGAAATGTGGATATGAACTACATGGCGCGGTTTTGTCTTCCGCTAGGAGTGCAAAGAACCGGCTGCACATGATGAATCTGCAGAAAAAGTGGACCTCCTGCCGAACGCCCTCTTCTGCGGGTTTCTTGCGGCCGCGGGCGTGTGTGTGGAGGGCGCGAGGCGTGGTCGGGTAGGTTGAGGGCACAATACTTCGCTGGGGCATGTCAAAATACTGAGGCATGTTAAAGCCTTTGTTGGCAGGGGGAGGGGGAGCGGGTACCATGGAGAGAGAAACCCGCCCACGGTTTAGGGTGTGTATATCCCGCTGCATTTAAGAGGCGGCGCCACGATTCTAAGGCAAGCAACGGCGTTCATGATCCTAGGACACGCTGCTTTAACTAGGACCATCACGATGAAACGCACAACACGACCTTACGTTATCACAGGACACTGCGATTGTAGAGCACACTGCAGTTATTGGGTCCGTGCGTTAGAAGGCCACGTTAGAACAGTCGAGTTTGGTGCGATGTTGAGGAGCTCGACGGCGGCGGCGCTGCGAGTGGGGATATCCGTATGGAAAGTAGATCGGTCTGTTAGTGTGAAGGATTTAACCCTCGCTGGTTCACGATTAAACAGTATCTAAAATACCATGCCACACGTCAATCATGCAACATTCCTTGCAAATACATGTACATAAAATTATATACAAGTAAGTCAACAGAGACAATGACATGATAACTCACCACCTATAATGATAACGAGAAATAAACCAACTCTCAACGGCTCCTCTTTCTCACAACAAAAGAACATCAGGTAAATGAAGAAAATACTGAGCGAATGTCCGCCATTTTCCTCAAACGAAAGTCCTCCCATTCCCTGTCGATAACCACCTAAGACTAATTTGAGAAACCCAAACCTTTGCGCTGGAGAATTATGGTTTTGTAAGAATTTTTATTGCTTCTGATTTGATGGAAAGGCAAACAAATATGTTGATTAAAAGAAAGTCCTTAAATAACACTAGTTGAGTTTATTTCATGGCAAAGAAAAACAGAAAAAAATCGTGAGGTATTAATACTTCAAATGCTTTATGTTAACAGATTAATTCTAATTATGTTATTGGCTTGATATAGCAGAAGTAGTAGCAATGATCATAGTAAAAGTAATGATGATGATAGTGATGATGATGAAGACGATGATAATGCTGCTGATGATAATGATAATAAATAATCATGATAATCATAATGATATGATGATAATAAAGATGAAGATGAAGATGAAAATGATGCTGGTAAGATGGTAATATCAATGAGAATGACATGACTTTAAAATCGTCAAAACATAATGATAAAAAAATATCACAATAAGATAATCATAGCATCTACAACAACAATACCATCACAATAAAAAAGAAAAAGAAAAAAGAGAATCGAACTCACAACACTAAAAAAAAAGAAAAAAAAAAAGAAAGAAAAAAAACAAACAAACTACAAAACCTTAAAGATACAACACGAGAAACAAGAGAAACAAATAAAAAGATATATTTCCCACACACGTTTTCCAAGCGTCGAATGCAACATCTATTGAAAGCACCCTGTTGCTGCATCCCGTGTCTGCGTTGCAAGCATGAAGAGGCATTGACCGGTGAATGTGGCACAGATTTTTGACCATGCAGTTTAGGGCGTTTGCAGAAAGGTGCCTTTTTACAGGGGATTTTTTTTTCAATATGATGGTACTATCGTTGTTGTTGTTATTATTATCATTATTATCATTATTAATATTATTATCATCATTATTATTATTATTATTATTATTATTATTATCATTATTATTATCAGTGTTATTATTTTTGTTGTTGTTCTTATCATTATTATCATCATTACTGTTATTATAATAATAATAATGATAACAGTAATAATAATAATGATAATGATAATAATCATTATTATTATTATTACTGTTATCGTTGTTATCATCATTATTATTATTTTTATTATAGTTATCATTATCATTATTATTATTATTATTATTATTATCATTATTATTACCATTATCATTATTATCATCATTGTTGTTATCATTGTCATTGTTATTCATTATTACTTTTATTACTATTATTTTCATTATTATCAACGTCATCATGATGTTATTATTATTAGTAGTAGTATAATTATTATAATTATTACCATTATGATAATGATTATTGTTATAACTACTACACCTACTATTACTATCATTATCATTTTTTCTACTATTATTATTATTATCATTATTATTGTTATGATTATCATTATTGTTTTATTGTTATTATTATTGTATTAAGTATTGTTATAATTGTTATGATTATAATTCTTATTGTTATCATCATTATTATT
Source organism: Penaeus japonicus (assembly GCF_977035675.1). Taxonomy (NCBI): domain Eukaryota; kingdom Metazoa; phylum Arthropoda; class Malacostraca; order Decapoda; family Penaeidae; genus Penaeus; species Penaeus japonicus. The sequence goes on along the minus strand of NW_028234405.1, from coordinate 14,581,624 downwards.
GTCATTATCATCATGATTACCATTATCATTGCTATCATCATTTTTATTATAATCATGATTATCATTATCATTGCTATTATTATTACTACCATTATCATCATTATTATTTTTCACATCATTAATATCCCCATCATAATAAATCTACTTGAACTGCATTCGTTTTCTTGTTCTCTTTTGTATAAACTGGTGTTGATTTATCAATGTTGCAAATCCTAGTATTCTGTAGGTATTCCACGGGAGCTGGAATGGTAGTTCAACTTGATGCAATTTTAAACGGAATATATGGATGGAGTGGATGATTATGATGTTAATTGCATTTCCCACAACACAATAGCGCCGTTGAAAGTATCAATTAAAGTATTTATATAAACATACCTATTACCAGTAGTGACGTTTAATCTCAAAATTATTTGCTCTCTCATAACTATAAGTATCAGAACCTTCTTATTCGTTATTATCAATTATTGCATTGCTATTGTTGTATCTACTAATATTGCTATTGCATTATGAAAAACGAATCTTTCTATTTGCTCTTCTTGCTCACTGCAAATACCAGGATCTAACACTCTACCATTACCCTGCAGCTACACATTCTTTCGAGTCTAGTACATTCCTGCCTGGCTGCTGGAGTCTACTCCCGACTCGATTTTTTTTTTTTTTTTTTTTGGCTGCTGCCGCCCATGTCTCTTTCCTCTTTTTTTTCTTGTTATGGGGAGTGTGTTATTATGTACCTTTAAGATGCAATGAATGTACTATGTTTTTACGGTGTTCCGTATCGTAATTGCACACACACACACACACACACACACACACACACACACACACACACACACACACACACACACACACACACACACACACACACACACACACACACACACACACACACACACACACACATACATACACACACACACACACACACACACACAAACACAGACACACACACGTACTATGACTGTGCATTTCGGTATATCTGCCCAAAGACAAATATAATTTCTACCTCACCTACTTACATACATGTTTTCGGAGTCTAACATACCAGCAGCCATTCTAATACTTAGCAATTAAACGTGCTGACAGGCAAATGTGTTTACCAACAGGAGTCCGGTTTTAGTTACATATTAGACCAAAGTACGCATTACGCCTGATAAGTACTGTACGTATGTCTGGGTATGAATACAACACACACATATACACTCACACACACAAACACACACACACACACAAGCACACACACACACAATCATGCACAGACAAGCGCCATTCATTAGATTTTAACTTCTAGATCTTATTTTTCCTTCTTACTCCATCAAACACCAAGCACGTCGACCTAGTACGGCGCTTAATCCCCGAAATATAACGGGCTTAAGCCTATTAAGCCTATCATTCCTAATTAAGCCTCGTAATGCCTACTGCTTGTTAATGCAGTCACGGCAAACTTGGAGGAAATGGGATTAAGTTGTTCTTGAAGTGTGTTCGTACGTGGGTTTGTGTTCTGCGAGAGAGGGGAAACTGTTTAGTTTGAATGTATTCTATGTATGGCGTTATGGCTGTTCTAGCATTTAGATAAAAAGGCATTTTTATTGTCGAAGCAAGGTTGTCTTCGGAGGATCAATCTTTGTCGCGGATTTTCATTATTGTTCTGTAGCCTTACATATAATGAATTCTATATGAACAACCATGTCAAACGGGATATAAGAAATCAAGCTTCATTGCCGGGCTACAGCGACCACACAGCTCTCCGGCATAACGCA
>NW_028234405.1:14572367-14574867 GCF_977035675.1 Penaeus japonicus | reverse complement strand
GTCAAGCAATCCCTGACGTGCACTTGTGAGAATAAAAGAAAAACAGTGCATGCGAGAATAAAAGAAAAACATTGCACAAAAATAATGCAAATAAGCAATCAGAGAATTCATTATAAGAATCCGCATTTAGACAGCGTTGAAATCGCCTTTACGTAATTCGCTGTGATATGTTCCATGATGAAGATTAAAAATAATAAGAGAGAGAGGAAGTGGGAGCGGGAATGGGAGTGGGAGTGGGAGTGGGAGAGGAAATGAAAGACGGAAAGGGATAGGTAGGAGTAAGAAAGTGAGAGCAGGAGTGGAGTGGGAGTGGGAGGCGAGAATAAGGACGGATGGAGAAAAACAGAGCGAGAGAGAGAAGGCGAAGAGAGAGATAATTTGAGAGAGATGAGATAAGAGGTAACTAGGATGTTTGAGAGAGAAGCGAGAGAGAAGAGTGAGACGGAGACGAGAGAGAGAGAGAGAGAGAGAGAGAGAGAGAGAGAATGAGAGATGGGGGAAGATAGATAAAGTGATAGGCAGACAGAAAATCAGACAAACAGACAAACAAACAGACAGACAGACAGACAGATAGACAGATAGACAAGCAGACAGATAGACATACAGACAGACAGACAGACAGACAGACAGACAGATAGACAAGCAGACAGATAGACATACAGACAGACAGATAGACAGCCAGTGAGAGAGAAAGAGAGGGTCATATACATAAGGAAAATCAATTTAGAAGACCCATATATAGATAACATTAAAAATCACCCTCCTTCAAATCACACGAATAAGCCTCACACACAAAAAAAAAAAACAGAGTAGATGAGGAACCGCAGCCCCCCTCCCCTCCACACACACAAAAAAGAAAAAAGAAAATAAGGAAAACGATAGTGATGAAATAATAAATAAGATGATAATTTGCCAATAAGAAATCTTCGAACGCCGCTCACCTCATTAAAAAAGAAGTGGGAGTTAGCCTAAGACATAGCCGGACTGCTCGAGAGACGCCAATTCTGTTCGCTCGCTCGGTCTCGCCAGCGTAACCGACCGACGAGGTGCGAGATGGACTGAAAAGAGGGTAGGGGGAGGGATAGGGAGATGGAGAGGGGAGGGGGAGGGGATGGGGAGGGATAGGGGGATGGGGAGGGATAGGGGGATGGGGAGGGGAGGGGGGATGGGTGAGGGATAGGGGGATGGGGAGGGATAGGGGGATGGGGAGGGGTGGGGGGAAGGGTGAGGGGGGAGAGGGGAGGGAGGGACGTAGGGGGTGAGAGGAGTTAAAATTTCGTTTGGGAAGAGGGAGGGGGTAGGGGGCAGAGGGAGGGGAAGGGGGAAGGGGAAGTGAATTGAAATTGGGTAAGGGGGGAGTGGGAGGGGGAGAAAGGGGAAGGAGGGGAGGAGGGAGGGAGGTAGGGAGGGGGTGACAGGAGTTGAAATTGGGTCGGGATGAGGGAGGGGGAGGGAAGGAACATTGGAGGGAGGGGATGGGGGGATGAGAATCAGGTGGGGAAATATTGAAAGGAGGAATAAGGGGGTGGAAAGAATTGGAATAGGGTGGTGGACGGGGGGAAGAGAGGGGAGGGAGGGGGTGAAAGGAGATGAGTAAGAAAGGAAAGAGAAAGAAAGGAAGGTAGGAAAGATGGAAGATGAAGGAGTGGGGAGAGAGGGAGCAGACAAAGCGAAGGGAGAGGGAGCTATGAAAGGGGGAAGATGGGGAAAGAAGAGGGTCAAGGTGGATAAAGGATGAGGGTGATGTATTGTGAGATGCGTGTTCGGTCGGTGAATAGTGTGTGTGTTGGGGGAAGGGGCGGGCGGAGGGAGTGTGAGTTTAACTAGCTGATGGTGATTGAGAGAGGGCTTGGGTGCGGGGAGGTTGGGGGTGAGCAGGGAAATGTAGACTAACCACAAGCATGAGCGTGTGAGTGTGGGAACAGAATAAAAATGCAGGTGTTATGCAGTGTGAGGTCTTGATTATCTTTTCTGTTTTTTTGTATATATATGTTCACACACACACACACACACACACACACACACACACACACACACACATACAACACATAACACACAACAAACACACACACACACACTCACATCTCTCTCTCTCTCTCTCTCTCTCTCTCTCTCTCTCTCTCTCTCTCTCTCTCTCTCTCTCTCTCTCTCTCTCTCTCTCTCTCTATATATATATCATATATATATATATATATATATCATATATTGAGTAGTCGTTTAATATTTTATATATATGAGTGAAAAGGGCTAAAAGAGTTTTAACAGAAATGAACACACTAAGATATAAATACATACATGCATACATATATCTATCTATCTGTCTATCTATATCTATATCTATATCTATGTCTATATCTATATCTATCAATCTATCTATCTATATATATATGTGTGTATATATATTTATTTATTTATAGATAGATAGAGAGATAGATAGATAGACAGATATATGTAGGTATGTATGTATGTATATCTTAGTGTGTTCATTTCTGTTAAACCT
>NW_028234405.1:14552367-14567367 GCF_977035675.1 Penaeus japonicus | reverse complement strand
CCCTCCCTCCCTCTCCCTCCCTCCCTCCCTCTCCCTCCCCCCCCAAAGTAGCTTCATTCTCTCTCTCATCCTACTCCCCATCTTTATCATAGTTATTTCCCGTGTGTCGTCGTTACTATTATGCTAATGTAAGGTTATGTGACAGAGGAACCCAAAAGAGGTCACCCGTGAAGCGGGAGACTTCGGGCTTAGGGGCCAAAGAAAGATGGGGGCCTCGTTCGTTCCTCAAAAAGGGGTGGGGGAGCCAGGCTTAAAACCCCCCATCGACCTCACATAGCCAAACTAATCCCCGGAAGGGAAAGTGTAGGTCTACCAGGAAAGTGTGACTAGTATGGAGACGGCCCCCACCCCCCATAAACCCAAGGAAATAAATCATAAGGAATATACATAAAAACCTGGTACTAATAAAAGAGCAGAAGGCACCAAACGATAAAATCAAAAACTGAAAAACATAAATTACTAAGAAAGGGCAAACAGAAGGGGCTGAAAATTCACTAAAACTGGGCCAGAAGGGCTGAAAAATCCACTAAAACTGGGGAAGGGCTCTTATAAATTATTGTATAAAAGTGCCAAAAGGGCATGCAAAAATGAAAGTCAAACTAATAGCTAGGCTAAAATACGAAGGAGGAATGAATAAAAAGTAGTTAGTGAGTAAAAAAAACGGGAGTAGGACAAAAAAAAAAAAAAGACGTAAATAGACGAGGTAATAAGGGTTAATAAAAGTCAAAGTTAAATAAGAAAAGGTTTAAAGTGAAAGCGGCACAAAGGTTCAAACATAAATGGTAAACATATATAAATAACAACGTCTCCAGCATGAATTACACCTAGGCAAAGTTGTAAAAGGGGTGGGGCAAGTACAACCTTGTGGTTTCAGTATCTCCTGGTTGTAAATCCAAAAACGTAAATCCAGTAGGGCAGGCAAACACAGTCAGAATATCCACTTCGCTTTATTGTTCCAAAACATTGGGGGTTAACATGACCCTCAGGCAGGACGGGAAGTCGTAGCGGTTTTTTAAGAACTACGTTTAAATAATAAATAATAAACTTTTAAATAAAATTACATAATCATAAAAATAGGGTTTGTATTAATAAAAGTAAAAAGCCAGGTTGCAACCGTTTGTTTTAAAAATCCTATTAACAATAAAAAATAACCCGTTAAAAAACTAAGCTACTGTATTACGGATTCGATGAGTTTCAAATCGTAAATAGTAACATGATAAACTCGTGTAGAGTTAAAATCAATAATAAAATAAAATAAATAAATTAAAATAATTAAGAAATCATTAAAAACAATTGTTATAGTAATTTGTAACAGAATAAAACAAAAAGGTAAAAAAGGAATTATTATTTAAAAGAAATCGCAGCAGATGCGGGATGTGTTTTCTGTTATCCGCACAACCATGTGAATCATTTTCAGATTCGTGGAATAAATCAAAGATTTACAGGCTTTTTGGAATTTTATTTACAACAACATAAAAGGTTATTTATAAAATATTATAAAAATACAAATAAAAGATGGCTCAACCAAAGTAAAACAAATGTACAGAAATCGGAAAAAAAATTAAGGAGGCTGGCGCGGGGGAAGTTGGTCCACTGTGCCTCGACTCCCCTATGGTTACTGCGGGATGCTGGGCTGGATAAGGATCTAGGGAGGGAGGCATGGATAGGCTAAGGAGCAAGGTAGGTTGGAAGGTAGTAGTAGAATTTAAGTAAGAAAACTAGCAGGGAGGAAAGGAAGAGAAGAGAGGATGAGAAATTAGCAAGAACGCAGACAGGAGTGTAATAACGATAGGGGAAGAGGGAGAGGTAGCGAATAAGAGGGTGGATACGATGGGACGAGGAGGGACGACGGGAAAGGAGGGGGGTGTGGGTGGGGGCGGGGTAGGAGATGGGCCAGCCATGGGGGGGGGCTGGAGAGTTGGAAAAACCTCACAAACCCTCCCATACCACGGGGGTCGGAGAAGAGTGGACATTCGGAGGACACACCTGGAAATAGAAACAATGAAGGCCTGGAGCCCGATTTACTTGCCTCCAAAAAGTTTACGGGCGTATGTTCAGTGGACGTGTTAGACACGCATCACCGAACATACAAACAAGGGTAAAATAAAATGTACAGAGTATAAATAGAAAATTAAAGCGTTAAAACACAAACAGAAAACTGGAACATGCAGCAAATCCAACAAACAGGGAACGCTGGAAGAAAAGAAAAACAAAGAGGTCACAGGAGATTGCGGATCGGCCAACTGCAACAGGCGACCAATCTGGAAACAAGGTTCAGACCCCTAGGGGACTGGCCAGTGGTCAACTCGTCTGCAATCAGGCCCACTGGCGGCGAGGTTCATCTGCTGGATTCACCTGCTGCGGATTTGGACTTGCGGATCCAACTGGCATTCAATCATCGACAGCAATCTGGGGTCTTCAGAAGGGCCAACAGGCCTGGTCCTGGAAGGAAAATTCACTGGGGTCATCTGGTTCGGGGGGGGTTCATCCACCATCCTCTGATGCATACGACAGCTCTGGGAAGGTCCTTCTTGAAGGGCCTTCAGGGTGGTTTTGAGATGTGCTCTTAAACGCACAAACTGTTGTGGGACGTTCTCTCACTTTCAAAGGCTCAGAAGGTCCAAGTTGAGTAAACAACCTCTGTGCAGGTTTCATCGCCCACTTCCCAGTCAATAGGGGGGTAAAGTGTCCTTTCTTAGTAACAGCATTAATAAGGCCCCCGATAATCTATCGCAGAACTGTGGTGCTTTATCCAGCACCACCTGGGACTCAACAAGAGCTACAGGAAAGGTTCAATGACGCCTCTGGACTGCACCATGGAGTCGCACTGTTGGCGGATTGGTCTTTTCCTTAGTTAAACTGTAGGCACTATCTCCACTGCCGAAATTACAAACATGGCTCGGCATATCCGGTTGTCCAATGCCTACTATGGCGGATCCCAGGAATGTGTCCAACAGCCTCTTCTCCCCGTTCAAAAGAGCTTCTTCGATGCTGCTTCTAGTAGCTCATGCAGGTCCAGTTGTTCGCGACTCACTTAGGATGAATCAAGGGTTTAGGTGGTACTACTAGCCTCATCATCTTCTTTATTCTCCCAAGATGGTAAACAGCTCGCCTCACATGTGGCGACAGCTTACAGAAGGTTGGAAGGAGAGCGCATCTTCAATATCCCACTCCTCGGGGATGTTCCTCTATAAGGATCGGGTTAAAGTCGTCTCCCATTTCCATCTTCTGGTTCAGTTAGCTTCCCTCAGATAAACAAAGAGGATTCAGTGGAAACGATGCATTTGGACTCTGTGACAGTGTAAGCAGCATTGAATTAAACTTTCCCCCTTCTGGCAAACACTTCGGCTCTGTCTCAGGCAGAAGTGGTTGTCATACCCAGACCTTGGGGGGGGGGGGGGGGGGGGGGGGGGAGGGGGCTTCAGACGAACTGACGGGACACCTGTCTCGGCCCTGGGCAGCAGCAATAAGTCTGTTATGTCCAGGGGCTGTGTGGTTATGATACCCATTAAAGTCAAAGCTCATCCTCAGGGGCCAGTCCTGAACAGGAGTCATGCGGTTCCTGGCAGCTGTGTCCGTGGGGGAGTGGACTGAAGCCTGTGGGCGGTCGGATGGAATGGTGGGTTTTGAGCACTGTAGACCTACCCTACAGAATGAGACAGTCCAGCCGCATACCTTGCTCAATACAAGTGGCCGTTTTGAAGAGGAATTCAGGGCCCATACAGAACTTCATCGATGAGAGGCTGTTGTGATGAGGTGAGGGCAATATGTCAGCTGCTCTTGTCACGCAGGATTTAGAATGACATCCCATCTACCTGTCCTAGCCTGGAATATACCGGCCTCAAGAAGTGTCCTGAATGTGGCGGAAATTTCTGTAAGTCTTGGCAAGGTTGCACTGGGATTCTTGTAGAAGAAGCTACTTGAGTTGGCCTTCTCTTCTCTGGCAGAAAGAGTTCACAAAAAGTCTGCGTTAACCCAGATCTAACCTGCAGTGTGTGTGCATCAGTGTTCAATATGGAAACTTACATTCTCCTAGGATTAGTTGCCTTGAGGGGGAACTTTCGCCTTCAGACTGTAAAGTAATTCAAGGACGCAGAAGAAAAGAAAGTCGGTTCCTAGGGAGAATGTCACATGGAAAGAGGAGGGCGGCTACTGTGAGTGCGGTTGAAGTATGAAGTAGAGCACTTTATCTTGCTGATGAGGATTATTAGCTTAGTGTGTACTTCAGCTGCTGGTTGGAACGGCTCTCCTGAGGCACCTTGGAGAATCTGGTTGATACATGATGGCGGAGCTGGGTCGATGGGTCGATCACTTCCAGCGCACTGGGTTCTTTGACCTAGGTAAACTGAGACCCAGGTGTCAATTAAAGCCACAAAAATGGTCTTCCTTCAACACTGAGTGGCCGCGAACTGGCCGTCCTCCGGGTGATCGGAAAACCCACTCACTGCTGCTGTTTGGAATTGGACATCTCTGTCTGGAACTGCTGTGGAGCGGGTGTGGGTTCATCCTGTGAAGTTGCCAAGTTGAAGTTCGGAAGAACCTTCTTCCTGGCTTCTTCGGAAGGGGCACTCACAGTGACATTTGACGCTCCTCCCACATCGGAAACAGGAGTCAGTAGCTGGTGGAGATGATGATTGACGGGCTGCAGAAACCCTACCAGCATTCCGAGTGCTGTTGAGTGGAGCTAGTGGTGGTATCACACCAACATTCCGACGTGATGTCCGAGGCGTTTGTAGCAGGTGGGAAACGAGGAACAAAGTTGAAGTAGCAATGGATTACAGATCGTAGCGATCACGGGATGCGGGGTGGTCCGGTCTGGGTGCGAACGTTCGTACCTCAAAGTAATCCCTGGGAGCTCATTTGGTGGTCTGATGGCGGTTGGTTAGTTTTCCATGCCTGATAGCCGTTACCGGGAGAAGGTTTCCAGAGCCTTGTGAGGCGGTGTTTTCTGCTAGTTGTAGGGGTGAGCAAGCACTCATCCTTGAGATCAAGGAGATCACGCAGGTGGATGTATGCCAGCAAGAAAACCCGCTCCTAATTAGTTCTGAGGGCTCTCCAATGGCTTCTCTATGGTCCCGGTACCTTGAAAGACCGAACGGCCTTCCACCTCAAGGAAAGAAAGAAAAGAATAAGAAATCCATAGGTGTGCTATTCAGTCATGTGGTGGGTGATCATACAGAACCTTGTAAAAGTCGGCCGCTGAGTAATAAGACCTCTGAACTACTTCTCGTTGCCGCTTAAGGTGTACCAATCCTGAATACCGTCAAAGCTCTGAGAGTTGATGAGGGTCTTGCTCTCTGCCTCGGCAGCTCGCCTTGCTTGCCCCGGTGTAAGCATCACTAGTTGGCAGGCCCGGACCAGGTTCTCTATGGCCCGGATGTAGCTTCTCTAACCTCTTGTTCCAATTCAGGGGTTCGCAGGCAGAAGCTTTCCCCTTAAAATGTGGAATGGATTCCCGAGAACCCGAGGACACGAGGTATGAAACTTCACCCTGGGAAACTGACGCTGACGACACGCCCTCCAACACCGTTATCTTCCATAACACTTGGTCCACAGGCGTCAGTCAACCTTGAGCTGGTTCAGGGAATTGTCTGACGGTACTTCCCGATACTGTGTCCGAGATCAGGGATGAGGTATAGGTAGTCGGCCCTAATTTCCGCTCTGGTGTGTGGATGGTATCCTCCCTATAAGGCTGCTGGTCCTGTGAAGAGCCCGTTCTTGCTGCTCCAGGCGCCTTTCTCTCTCTCTCCAGTTGTCGCTGCCATTTTTGAAGGTTCTGTTACGGTCATGGTTGACGAATGCCATCATATTTGGTCGGTCTGCTGGTTTGGTGTGAGGTGGCTCGCTGTCCTCAGTCTGAGCTACGAGTGGGATCTGGCTCCATTGCTGTGATAAGGGGGGGGGGGGGGATTAGAAGAAACTACTGCTTCGGCTGCTAGAGGCATTTCTTGGAGTCTATCTTCAAGTTGTTTTAGCCACGTCGTCTTCGTTCCTCTGGGATATTCCTCATCCTATGGATCATCTCATCCTTGGTCTGCGCCACAAGGTCCGTCATTCCTCTGGAACATCTCTCCATGATTGTCAACTCTCCCCTCAAACAGCACGAATGGCGTCCTGCACCAGGTTTTGGAACTTGTACAAACGAAAAGACTGGAAGGGAAAGAGGTACGGAGTATCAGGCGAGGAATTACTGAGATTGGTGGCTCGCCGATCTGGTGTACGTACAGGCCTTCCACTTCAGGCATTTAATACGAAGCCTGGGTGACAAGGGGAGCGAAGTAAGATTCCACACCAAAGGGTCGTATGGACTCGGTTTACAGGGGGGTTTTCAATTAGCCCAGAGATACAGGCTTAACCACAACACACAAGGTGAGGGCAGTGATATGCGTGCCACAAAGCCGCCAAATGTGGTGATGAAGACTTTAAAAGTGAAAAACAAAATGGCAACGTAATAAAAAAAAAAAAAATGAAAAACCTAGTGCAAAAGAGTGGAAAATAATAACGAAAATTAGCAGGGGTTGTTTGGGTTATGTGTAAAAAGATTAGCACACAGTAATACAGGAAGTGTCCTACTCCTAGTAAGGAAGCCACAATGTAAAAACTAATGTGAGCGGGCATTAGTAAAACAGAAAATAAAAAAATGCTTGGTGAAAAAGTAAAGCCTCCTCGTCAAAACCAGTATTAAAATCAAGAAAACCTGAAAGAAAATACAAAACAAGACAGACCTAAAAAAATCTGGCTCCTCTAAACTATAAATACGGCTAGCTAGCAGGAAAGAGCTAATATGGACTTTAAAAATCTCCATACTAGTCAAACGAGCAGGAGAAGAAACTCCTAAATACACTCCTGGTAGGCCCATCGCTGCCACATAAAAATGGGTCGTTACCTGTAAGGTTATGTGACAGAGGAACCCAAAAGAGGTCACCCGTGAAGCGGGAGACTTCGGGCTTAGGGGCCAAAGAAAGATGGGGGCCTCGTTCGTTCCTCAAAAAGGGGTGGGGGAGCCAGGCTTAAAACCCCCACGACCTCACAAGCAAACTAATCCCCGGAAGTGTAGGTCTACCAGGAGTGTGACTAGTATGGAGACGGCACAGAAATAAATCATAAGATATACATAAAACCTGTACTAATAAAAGAGCAGAAGGCACCAAAGTAAAATCAAACTGAAAACATAAAATTACTAAGAAAGGGCCAGAAGGGCTGAAAATCACTAAAACTGGGCCAGAAGGGCTGAAAATCACTAAAACTGGGCCAGAAGGGCTTAAACTTATTGTAAAAGTGCCAAAAGGGCATGCAAAAATGAAAGTCAAACTAATAGCTAGGCTAAAATACGAAGGAGGAATGAATAAAAGTAGTAGGAGTAAAAAACGGAAGTAGGACAAAGACGTAAAAGACGAGGTAAAAGGGTAAAAGTCAAAGTAAATAAGAAAAGGTAAAAGTGAAAGCGGCACAAAGGTTCAACATAAAATGTAAACATATAAAATAACACGTCCAGCATGAATACACCTAGGCAAGTAAAAGGGGCAGTACAACCTTGTTTCAGTATCTCCTGGTGTAAATCCAAAACGTAAATCCATAGGGCAGGCAAACACAGTCAGAATATCCACTTCGCTTTATTGTTCCAAAACATGGGGGTTACATGACCTCAGGCGGACGGAGTCGTAGCGGTTAAAACTACGTAAAATAATAAATAATAAACTTTTAAATAAAATTACATAATCATAAAATAGGGTTGCTATTAATAAAAGTAAAAAGACAGGTGCAACCGTGTTTAAAATCCTATTAACAATAAAAATACGTAAAAACTAAGCTACTGCGATTCGATGAGTAAAATCGTAAAAGTAACATGATAAACTTGTAGTAAAATCAATAAAAAATAAAGTAAATAAATAATAAGAAATCATTAAAAACAAATGTTAAATCATTTGTAACAGAATAAAAAAAAAGGTAAAAAGGATAAAAGAAATCGCAGCAGATGCGGATGTTCTGTTATCCGCACACCATGTGAATCATTTTCAGATAACGTGGATAATCAAAGATTTACAGTAGAATTTTATTTACAACAATATAAAAAGGTAAAATATATAAAATACAAATAAAAGATGGCCAGAGTAAAACAAATGTACAGAAAATCGAAAAAAATAAGGAGGCTGGCGCGGGGAAGTGGTCCACTGTGCTCGACTCCCCTATGGATTACTGCGGGATGCTGGGCAGGATAAGGATAGGAGGGAGGCAGGATAGGCTAAGGAGCAAGGTAGAAGGTAGAACTAGAGGGAGGAAAGAAGAGAAGAGTGAGAAATTAGCAAGAACGCAGACAGGAGTGTAATAACGAAGGAAAGAGGGAGAGGGCGAATAAGAGGGGATACGAGGGGACGAGGAGGACGAAGGAAAGGAGGGGGGGTGGGGGGTAGGAGATGGGCCAGCCATGGGGGGGGGGGAGGTTGAAAACCTCACAACCCTCCCATACCACGGGGTCGGAGAGGACATCGGAGACACACCTGGAAATAGAAACAAGGAAGGCCTGAGCCCGATTACTTGCCTCAAAAGTTACGGGCGTATGTTCAGCTGGACGTGTTAGACACGCATCACCGAACATACAAACAAGTAAAATAAAATGTACAGTAAAATAGAAATTAAAGGTAAAACACAAACAGAAAACTGGAACACTGCAGCAAATCCAACAACAGGGAACGCTGGAAGAAAAACAAAAGGTCACAGGAGATTGCGATCGGCAACAGCGACCCATCTGGAACAAGGTCAGCCCCCTAGGGAGGCCCAGTGGTCAACTCGTCTGCATCAGGCCCACTGGCGAGTTCATCTGGATCACCTGCTGCGGATGGACTTGCGGATCCACTGGCATCATCATCGACAGCATCTGGGTCTTCAGAAGGGCCAACAGGCCCTGGTCCTGGAATCACTGGGTCATCTGGTTCGGGGTCATCCTCATCCTCTGATGCATACGACAGCTCCTGGGAGGTCTTGAAGGGCTTCAGGTGGTTGAGATGTGCTCTTAACCGCACATCTGTGTGGACGTCTCTCACTTCAAAGGCCAGAGGTCCAAGTTGAGTAACAACTCTGGCAGGTCCTCGCCACTTCCCAGTCAATAGGGGTAAGTGTCCTTCTTAGTAACAGCATTAAGGCCCCGATAATCTACGCAGAACTGTGGTGCTTTACCAGCACCACTGGACTCAACCAAGAGCTACAGGAAGGTTCAATGACGCCTGACTGCACCATGGAGTCGCACTGTTGGCGGATGGTCTCCTTAGTTAACTGAGGCAATCTCCACTGCCGAATACAAACTGGCTCGGCATCTCCTGTGTCAATGCTATGGCGGATCCCAGGAATGTGTCCAACAGCCTCTTCTCCCCCGTCAAAGAGCTCTCGATGCTGCTCTAGTAGCTCATGCAGGTCCAGTTGTTGCGACTCACTTAGATGATCAAGGTTAGGGGTACTACTAGCCTCATCATCTTTATCTCCCAAGCTGGTAACAGCCTCACATGTGGCGACAGCTACAGAAGGTGGAAGGAGAGCATCTTCAATATCCCACTCCTCCGGGATGTCCTCTAAAGGATCGGTAAAGTCGTCCCATTCCATCTCTGGTTCAGTAGCTCCCTCAGTAAACAAAGAGGATTCAGTGGAACGATTTGGCTCTGTGACAGTGTAAGCAGCATTGAATAAACTTTCCCCTTCTGGCAAACACTTCGGCTCTGTCTCGGCAGAAGTGGTTGTCATACCCAGACCTTGGGCTACAGACGAACTGACGGGACACCTGTCTCGCCCGGCAGCAGCAATATCTGTATGTCCAGGGGCTGTGTGGTTATGATACCCATTAAAGTCAAGCTCATCCTCAGGGCCAGTCCTGACAGGAGTCATGCGGTTCCTGGCAGCTGTGTCCGTGGGGAGTGACTGAGCCTGTGGTCGGTCCGGATGGTTGGTGGGTTTTGGAGCACTGTAGACCTCCCCTACAGATGAGACAGTCCCCAGCCGCATACCTTGCTTCAATACAAGTGGCCGTGAAGAGGAATTCAGGGCCCATACAGAACATCATCGATGAGAGGCTGTTGTGATGAGGTGAGGCAATGTCAGCTGCTCTGTCACGGCAGGATTTAGAATGACATCCCCATCTACCTGTCCTAGCCTGGAAATACGGCCCTCAAGAAATTGTCCTGAATGTGGCGGAATTTCTGTAAGTCTTGCAAGGTGCACTGGAGCTTCTTGTAGAGAAGCTACTTGAGTAGGCCTCTCTTCTCTGGCAGAAGAGTTCACAAAGTCTGCGTTAACCAGACTAACCTGCAGTGAGTGTGCATCAGTGTACAATACTGGAAACTTACAATCTCCTAGGATTAGTTGACCATGAGGGGACTTCGCTTCAGACTGTAAAGTAAAGTCCAAGCGACGCAGAAAGTCGGTTCCTAGGAGAATGTCACCATGGAAAGAGAGGTCGGCTACTGTGGTGCGGTGAAGTAGCACTTTATCCTTGCTGAGATTATAGCTTAGTGTTACTTCAGCAGCTGGGTGGAACGGCTCTCCTGAGACACCTTGGAGAATCTTGGTCGATACATGATGGCGGAGCTGGTTCGCTGGGTCGATCACTTCCAGCGCACTGGGTTTGACCAAGGTAACCTGAGACCCAGTGTCAATAAAGCACAAAATGGTCTTCCCATCAACACTGAGTGCCGCGACTGGCCGTCCTCCGGGTGATGGGACACTCACTGCTGCTGTTTGGACCATCTCTGTCTGGACTGCTGTGGAGCGTGTGTGGGTTCCTCCCTGTGAAGTTGCCAGTGAAGTTCGGAACCCTTCCTTCCTGGCTTCTCGGAAAGGGGCACTCACGTGACATGTGACCGCTCCTCCCACATCGGAAACAGGAGTAGGCTGGTGGAGATGGTTGACGTGCAGCAGCCCTGCATTCCCGAGTGCTGTGAGTGGAGCTGTGGTGGTACTCACACCAAACATTCCGACGTGATGTCCGAGGCGATGTAGCAGGTGAAACCGAGGAAGTTGAAGTAGCAATGGGATACAGATCGTAGCGATCACGGGTGCGGGGTGGTCGGTCTGGAGTGCGACGTCGTACCTCAAAGTCATCCCCTGGGAGCTCATTTGGAGACTGATGGCGGTTGGTAGAGCTGCCATGCCTGATGCCGTACCGGGAGTTCCAGAGCTTCTGGGCGGTTTCTGCTAGTTGTAGGGGTGAGCACTCATCCTTGAGAACAAGGAGATCACGCAGGTTGGATGGTATGCCAGCAAGGAAAACCCGCCTAATTAGTTCTGAGGGCTCTCCAATGGCTTCTCTATGGTCCCGGTACCCTTGAAAGACCGACGCCTCCACCTCAAGGAAGAAATCCATAGGAGCCTGCCTTTCAGTCATGTGGTGATCATACAGAACCTTGTAAAAGTCGGCCGCTGAGTAAGTACCTCTGAACTTACGTCTCAGTTGCCGCTTAAAGGTGTCCCAATCCCTAATACCGTCAAAGCTCTGAGAGTTGATGAGGGTCTCTGCTCTGCCTCGACAGCTCGCCCTTGCTGCCCGGATGTAAGCATCACTAGTTGCAGGCCGGACCAGGTTCTCTATGGCCCGGATGTAGCTCTCAACCTCTTGGTTCCTCTTCAGGGGTTCGCAGGCAGAAGTTTCCCCCTTAAAATGTGGTATGGATTCCCGAGACACGAGGTATGGAACTTCACCTGGAAACTGACGCTGACGACCACGCTCCTCCAACACCGTATCTTCATAACACCTTGGTCGCACAGGCGTCGTCAACCTTGGAGCTGGTTCAGGGAATGTCTGACTGGCTTCCCGATACTGTGTCCGAGATCCAGGATGAGGTATCAGGTAGTCCGGCCCTAATTCCGCTCTGGTGTGTGGATGGTACCTCCCTATACGGCTGGTCCTGTTGAAGAGCCCGTTCTTGCTGCTCCAGGCGCCTTTCTCTCTCCTCCAGTTGTCGCTGCCATTTTTGAAGGTCTGTTCCGGTCATGGCTTGACGAATGCCATCATCTGGTCGGTCTGCAGGTGGTGGTGTGGTGGCTCGCTGTCCCTCAGTCTGAGCTACGAATGGGATCTGGCTCCCATTGCTGTGAGAAACTACTGCTTCGGCTGTAGCAGGCCTTTCTTGGAGTCTATCTTCAAGTTGTTTTAGCCTGTCTTCGTTCCTCTGGGATATTTCCTCCATCCTATGGATCATCTCATCCTTGGTCTGCGCCACAAGGTCCGTCATCCTCTGGAACATCTCCTCCATGATTGTCACCTCTCCCTCAACAGCACGAATGGCGTCCTGAACCTGGGTATTGGAACCTTGTACAACGAAGACTGGAAGGGAGGTACGAGTATCAGGCGAGGAAGTACCTGAGCTTGGCTGGCTCGCCGATCTGGTGGTACGTACAGGCCTTCCACGTCCAGGCATAATACGAAGCCTGGTGACAAGGGGAGCGAAGTTCCACACACAAAGGAGTCGTATGACTCGGTTACAGGGGTATCAAATAGCCAGAGATACAGGCTAACCCAACAAAACACAAGGTGGGCAGTGATGCGTGCCACAAAGCCGCCAAATGCTGGTGCATGAAGACTTTAAAAGTGAAAAAACAAAATGGCAAACGTAAAAAAAATGAACCTAGTGCAAAAGAGTGGATAAAACGAAAATTAGCAGGGGTAAAAAGATTAGCACACAGTAATACAGGAAAGTGTCCCTACTCCTAGTAAGAGCCACAATGTAAAACTAACTGATGAGCGGGGCATTAGTAAAACAGACAATAAAAAAATGCTGAAAAAGAAAAGCCTCGCTCAAAAACAGTATTAAAATCAAGAAAACCTGAAAGAAAATACAAAACAAGACAGACATAAAAAAATATGGCTCCTCTAAAACTACTAAAACGGCTAGCCTAGCAGGAAAGAGCTAAATACTGGACTTTAAAAATCTCCATACTAGTCAACGAGCAGAGAAACTCCTAAATACACTCCTGGTAGGTCCCACTCGCTGCCACCAAAAATGGGCGTACCTGTAAGGTTATGTGACAGAGGAACCCAAAAGAGGTCACCCGTGAAGCGGGAGACTTCGGGCTTAGGGGCCAAAGAAAGATGGGGGCCTCGTTCGTTCCTCAAAAAGGGGTGGGGGAGCCAGGCTTAAAACCCCCACGACCTCACAAGCAAACTAATCCCCGGAAGTGTAGGTCTACCAGGAGTGTGACTAGTATGGAGACGGCACAGAAATAAATCATAAGATATACATAAAACCTGTACTAATAAAAGAGCAGAAGGCACCAAAGTAAAATCAAACTGAAAACATAAAATTACTAAGAAAGGGCCAGAAGGGCTGAAAATCACTAAAACTGGGCCAGAAGGGCTGAAAATCACTAAAACTGGGCCAGAAGGGCTTAAACTTATTGTAAAAGTGCCAAAAGGGCATGCAAAAATGAAAGTCAAACTAATAGCTAGGCTAAAATACGAAGGAATAAATGAATAAAAGTAGTAGGAGTAAAAAACGGAAGTAGGACAAAGACGTAAAAGACGAGGTAAAAGGGTAAAAGTCAAAGTAAATAAGAAAAGGTAAAAGTGAAAGCGGCACAAAGGTTCAACATAAAATGTAAACATATAAAATAACACGTCCAGCATGAATACACCTAGGCAAGTAAAAGGGGCAGTACAACCTTGTTTCAGTATCTCCTGGTGTAAATCCAAAACGTAAATCCATAGGGCAGGCAAACACAGTCAGAATATCCACTTCGCTTTATTGTTCCAAAACATGGGGGTTACATGACCTCAGGCGGACGGAGTCGTAGCGGCTAAAACTACGTAAAATAATAAATAATAAACTTTTAAATAAAATTACATAATCATAAAATAGGGTTGCTATTAATAAAAGTAAAAAGACAGGTGCAACCGTGTTTAAAATCCTATTAACAATAAAAATACGTAAAAACTAAGCTACTGCGATTCGATGAGTAAAATCGTAAAAGTAACATGATAAACTTGTAGTAAAATCAATAAAAAATAAAATAAATAAATAATAAGAAATCATTAAAAACAAATGTTAAATAATTTGTAACAGAATAAAACAAAAAGGTAAAAAGGATAAAAGAAATCGCAGCAGATGCGGATGTTCTGTTATCCGCACACCATGTGAATCATTTTCAGATAACGTGGATAATCAAAGATTTACAGTAGAATTTTATTTACAACAACATAAAAAGGTAAAATATATAAAATACAAATAAAAGATGGCCAAAGTAAAACAAATGTACAGAAAATCGAAAAAAATAAGGAGGCTGGCGCGGGGAAGTGGTCCACTGTGCTCGACTCCCCTATGGATTACTGCGGGATGCTGGGCAGGATAGGGATAGGAGGGAGGCAGGATAGGCTAAGGAGCAAGGTAGAAGGTAGAACTAGAGGGAGGAAAGAAGAGAAGAGTGAGAAATTAGCAAGAACGCAGACAGGAGTGTAATAACGAAGGAAAGAGGGAGAGGGCGAATAAGAGGGGATACGAGGGGACGAGGAGGACGAAGGAAAGGAGGGGGGGTGGGGGGTAGGAGATGGGCCAGCCATGGGGGGGGGGGGAGGTTGAAAACCTCACACTAATCATAAACATCCCATCAGAAACAAGCGGGTGTCTTCCCACATCATTGCAGCATCACAAATCACGCACTATAAACTCGATATCACTCTGGACGGATCGCTGAACAATGGAGAATTTATGCGTGTCACTCTTCAAAGAAGAAGAAGAAAAGAAGAAGAAGAAGAAGTAGAAGGAGATGAAGACAAAGGATGGTGAAAATTAGAAGGAAAGTGGGGATAGGAGGGATGAGAAAAGGAAGTAGAAGAAGAAGAAGAAGTAGGAGATGAAGACAGAGGATGGTGAAAATAAAAAGGAAAGTGGGTGTAGGAGGGATGAGAAAAGGAAGTAGAAAAAGAAGAAGAAGAAGAAGACGAAAAGTGATAAGCAGATACAGGAGCCGATAATGAATGGTTAATTAGCACAAGGAAAAGTATGATAATGATAGTATGAAACA
>NW_028234405.1:14534867-14537367 GCF_977035675.1 Penaeus japonicus | reverse complement strand
GAGGGAAGGAGAGAGAGAGAGATAGGAATAAAAGGAGGGAGGGAAGGAGGGAGGGGGGGGGGAGAAGGAGGGAGGGAGAGAGGGAGGGAGGAATAAAAGGCGGAGGAAGGGAAAGGGATAAAAGGAGGGAGGGGAATAGGGAGGGAGGGATATAAAGAAGGGAGGGAGAGAGGATGGGAGGGAGGGAGAGAGGGAAGGAGGGAGGGAGGGAGTGGGAGGGAGGGAGAGAATGCGAATGAGAACGTGTGAGTGTGAGAGAGTGAGAGTGTAATATATATATATGTGTATATATATATATATATATATATATATATATATATATATATATATGTATCTCTCTATATATATAGAGAGAGAAAGATAAAGAGAAAGAGAAAGAGAAAGAGAACGAGAGAGAGAGAGTCATGATCGTACACGGCACACGAAGGATATCCTCAGGAACAGGACTCAAACGAACGGAAGGCAAGAGAATACCATACTTCGAGGCCGTTCTGGTCGAAACTCCCATAACACGACAAGGCGGACTGATCGCCAGGGAAGATTGGGGAGGGGAGACTTTGAGTTCCTTCTGTTGCGAATGAATGCAAAAGTTATGTTGCATTTTCTTCATGACAGCTAAACGGGCACGGCTTATGAACTCGACGGCAAAGGCTCCAGGAGAATCTTTTAAGACGTTCGAGTCGGTGCATTGAAGCCGACGTTACTGCTGCTTCATTGGCCACGGTAACTAACGCTGGGAGGGGTCTTGGCTTCATGAGCTCGGGAACCTCTTGAGGAGATTATGCATATGTCGTTGTTCGTATTCTTTGCGTTGTGTACGTCGGGGGGATTGTATTGCATTGCACACACACACACACACACACACACACACACACACACACACACACACACACACACACACACACACACACACACACACACACACACACACACACACACACACAAGCACAGACACCCACACCCACACACATTTATATATCTATAATTCATTAGTTTCAAAATCTGAATATCGAAGACGATACCCCAGACCTCCCACCCCCCCACACAAAAAGATAGATAAAAAAAAGTAAAAGAAAATAAAGAGAACCTTGGAGTAGTATGACAAGTTTCCCAAAACAAAAGCAAGTGAATATTTTTTGGTCACGCCTCCATAAGGGGAACGGAAAACCCACTCCATTATGTCGGCAAAGCTTAACAAATATCCGAAACCTGACTATTAACCACGCTGCGTTATGGAAGGGATTGTTGCCATCGGTGGAAATGTATTCGCGATTATGAATAAGAAGATGAAAAAGGAAATGGAATGAATAACAAGAGTACGATGGAGAAGAAAGAGATGGTGGAGTAGGAGGTGGAGGGGGAAGGGGAGGGGGAGGGGAGGTTAGGTAGAGGTGGTGGTGGAGGAGTTGGAGGTAGAGGGGGAGGGGGAGGGGGAGGGGGAGGGGGGTGGAGGAGGAGGTGGAGGTGGAGGGGGAGGGTGAGGGTGAGGAGGAGGTCTACAGTTGCATCAACTTACAATCTCTTCCTCACCACACCACACATCACATTACACTCACTCAACCACACACACACACACACACACACACACACATACACACACACACACACACACGACCTCCCCTTCCCCCACCACACACACACATTGGTACCTCCTTCACAAAACACCATATAGCCATGTCAGAGCAAGCTTGCACTCACTATTACTCGCCAAGATCCACGGTGAATGTATGAGTCGCTCCTCCACGCCCAACATCAACATGTAAATGAGGAACGGTACTCATAAGACTCAAAATCTCATCAAAACGCCCCCAAAGGTAGGCGTTTGGGTGTATGGGTGTGTGGAAATTGGGCTTCTTCATTTCAGTCTTTCTGTCTTTATCCACTTCTGTGTATCTCTACCCTCCTTTGTATTCGTCCAGGTCTTGTTTTGTCTCTACTTATTTTTCTTTCTGTCTATCTATCCCTTTGTTTACTTCTGCCTCTCTCTATCCTCTTCTCGTTACTTTCGCATTTACTTATCTGCTATCTCTTTTTCTACTTCTATCTCTCTCCATATCTCTCCTCTTTCCTACTCCCATGCCTCTCCATACTCTCTTCTTCTCCTCTCCCTACCTACCTCCTTCTTTTTCTTTCTCCATATCTCTCCTCTTTCCTACTCCCATGCCTCTCCATGCTCTCCTCTTCTCCTCTCCCTACCTACCTCCTTCTTTTACATCTACGCATCTCATCTCTACGTCTACTTCTCCCCACTCTAAAGATGGCCACCCTTCCATTATTCAGTAGACTCGCGCAGCAATTTTCCCCTGATATTTACAGCTTCTAGCCGTAGACCGTGATTGGCCGAGGATGAGATATGGAAAATGAAAACTTTTATAATACAGTTGGTCCTCATTTGCATAACAGGCATTTGCCGATGGTTTATTACTATTGAATGAACAGGTAGACTTATACTTGATCATCATTACGCAGTTTAGTTTATTTGATTGGTGTTTGTGGTTGG
>NW_028234405.1:14529867-14532367 GCF_977035675.1 Penaeus japonicus | reverse complement strand
GAGAAAAGATGAAAAGAAGAAGAAAAAAGAAGATGGAGAAGAAACGAAGGAGAAAAAGACGAAAAGAACAAAGGGAAGGTTGAAAGAAGATGAGAAAAAAGAAGATGGAGAAGAAACGAAGGAGAAAAAGACGAAAAGAAGAAAGGGAAGGTTGAAAGAAGAAGAGAAATAAGAATAGCTAAAGACGATTAGAGGGACATAGTGAAGAAGAAGAGGAAACAGAAAAAGATGATGATGAAGAAAGAAATTGAAAGAAGAAAAAAAGAAGAAGAATAAAAGAGAAGAAGAAGAAGTACAGAAGAAGCAAATAAAAGAAGACGAAAACAGAAGAAGAAGAATAGAAAAGAAAACAAAAAGAAAAAGAAGTAAAAAAAAAAAGAAGAGAAAAAGAAGAAAACAAAAAAGAAAAGAGGAGAAAAAGTAAAGAAAAATAAAAGAGAAGAAGTAAAACAGAAGGAAAGAGAAGAAAATAAAAGAAAATAATAATAACAAGAAGAAAATAGAGACCAGAAGTTATTGATGAAAGATCTCGTCACTTGGGATTCCCATCGTTAATATTATTGTCATTACTTTGTCTCCCCCTTTCCTTCCCTTTCTAAAAAAAGAAAGAAAAAAAATCGAAGAAAAGATTTTTCTTCGATAAAAGTGTTATTGCCTTCATAAAAGTTCCTCCATCAGCGTGATTAAGAAAAATCTAATGATTTCCTCTGATAAAGTTACATAGGAGAAAAAAGAGGGAGGAGGGACGGAGGGAGGGGGTCGTCTTAGGCTGGGAGGAGGAGGGGGGGTAGTGGTGGGATCCATTAGTTACAGGAAGTGGATCAAAGACAAACAAAAAAAGAAAGAAAAAAATGAAAAGAGAATATCGCTTTAATCAAGATGCAATTACATGAGATATAATGCATTTGAATGAAGAAAAAAATGTATAGATGAATATAGTCGATGAATCAATAAACAGATGAATAAATGAATAAACAAAAGATAACAAACGGAAGGAGAAATGTTTTCTCTTTAGTCTTTGTTACGAGACTCTGTATATACGGCAAACCAACACGGATTTATCTCCCGAAGACAATTTCCTCAGTCAGCGACAAGTGCCGGATGCTGTTTCCAGAAAAGATATTCTTCTGTTCTTGTCTCCTCTGCTAATGACTTGTATTTTATAGCCGCTGGTTTCAGTAAGTGTAAAGCAAAGTGAAATATCATTTAAAGAACGGAGAAGCCAAGTGCAATCCATGGCTGTTGCGAAGACTTTTTATGTATTGTATTTTTTACATGTAAGTGTGCTTTTCGTCTTGTATTTTTTTTCATTTTTTTATTCCTTTTCATTTCAGCTAATGGTGTTCTTTTTGTGATATGTTTTGATGTTTGCTTTGCTAGTTAGTTTGTTGGGTTGATTCTCTTTCTCTCCATCTTTCTTGTCCGCTTGTATGTCGCTCATTCTCTGTCTCTCTGTCTCTTTTCACCCTTCTCACCTTCTTCCTTCCTTCTCCTCTCTTCTTTCATCCTCTCCCACTCTCTTTTTATGTTTATTTTATCCAATTATCCCCTCCCCTTCCCTATTCCTCTCATTCTGCCTCTCCATTGCAATATAAAAAGAAAGTTGTTTTCCCAGAAAGTCTGAAGTTGCGAGACCAAGAGAGAGAGAGAGACCGAGAGGTATCTCGAACGTTCCTTCCCCAAACTTCTTCGGGATATGTCGTCTTGGATATATACATATTTTTTGTTCTCTTTATCCCTCCATGGAACTTTTCTTGCGTTTAAAACCATTTTCGGACAGTCATTTTGCTTCTTCACCCTTTTTTTTTTTAAACTTGTTTGTTTCTTTCTGTGAAGTTCAGCTTGGCGGAAGTTCTAAGTTGGGATTTATGGCGAGTGCGTGTGTCTTTGCGCATCCCGCGATTCATTCCTTCGCTGCGTCGAGTGATGGCTAGAGTATTCTCGTCCTCTGCTCGTCGTATTTATCATCATTTATGTTTCGTCTTTCTTGGGACTTTGCTTTCATGTACGTCATAGTCTTCTTATCATTATTATTATTTTTTTCTCATTCACATTTTCTTTTTCTTCTCCTCCTCATTTTCATCATTTCCTCCCCATTTTCTTCCCCCTCTTCTCTTCATTTTCACATTCTTCTTCTTCTCCTTCACATTCTTCTTCTCTTTCACATTCTGCGTCTCCTTCTCATCATATTCACCTTCTGCTTTATATTTCTTTTCCCTTCACCCCCTTCTTTACTTCTTCTCGTCTCCTTTCCCTCCTTTTCTCTTTTCATTTGAAAGTTCGCTGATGGTATTGCACGATTCCCCAACAGCTCTTGTCCTGCAATGCAAAAGTTGCTTATCAATAACGTGCAATTCTTAGGCTATATGCCACGATTCTCAGTCAGGCAACGACTTTCATGATGTTGATGATAGTGATGATGATGATGATGATGGCAATGTTGATGATGATGATGATGGCAATGTTGATGATGATGGCAATGATGATGATGATGTTAGAT
>NW_028234405.1:14517367-14519867 GCF_977035675.1 Penaeus japonicus | reverse complement strand
TATATTTATGAGGATTATAATTATAACACATGTTTGTTGTTATTGTGATTATCGTTATTATTATCCCTTCTGTCATTAGAGTTATTATTATGATTGTTTTGTTATAATCTTTTATAACTAATATCATTTGCTGTTTACGTATTAATGTTGTTGTTACTGATATCCCTCTAATTTTATAATCTTTTTCCAATCATTATATCATCATCATCATCATCATCATCTTCATCATCATCATCATCATCATCATCATCATCATCATCATCATCATCATCATCATCATCATCATCATCATCATCATCATCATCACCATCATTATAATCTTCATCATCATTATTATTATTAATATTACCAATATCATCATCATCGTCACCATCTTCACCATCGTCGTTATTATTATTATTAGCAGTCGTATCACTAGATTATAATAATAACAGTGATATTAATATTACTGCTGCTGCTACAGCTACTACTTCTTATGATGATGATTGTGATTATGATAATGATAAAGATGATAAGGATGATAAGGTTAACAATATGGATGAAAATAGTGATAATAATAAGGTGAGTAGTAATAATGATGACAATAATGATAATGATAAGTATAATTATGGTGATAATCATAATGATATTGATAATGACAATAGTAATAATAATAATAAGAATAGCAGTAGTATTATTGCTACTGCTACTTCTAATGGTGATAATGATGATAATGATAATGATAATAGTAATAGTAATTAGGATGATGATGAAAACGATTATAATGATGATAATAGTTATGAATTTTAGTATCGTTCTTTTTCTGTTTTTTTCTTCTTATCCTTACTCATATTATCATTACCACTGCAACTTGTGCAACAACTACTACTATTACCATAATCACCATCATCATTGACATTATCACTATCTTTTTTAATGTTATTATTATTGACACCATTAGCACAGCAACTCTATCATAATTCTTATTCATTCTTCTTCAAAACATGTACTTAAAAATTACCTTGATGTTTCTCACCTAGTCTTACCTATGATAAAAGACTCTTGCTTTCCCGGTTTAATTGCCAGCTGATTTATAATTCGAGTGTTTGATTTATCGAGTTGAATTATAAGGTTTGTTTTGCGATTTGTTTAGAGAAGTTTCAAGAGGTGTTGAGGAGGGAATCTATCTGTTGTAAATGATATAAGGTGAATGGCTATTGGATAGGATGGGTTTTGTGAATCTGAGAGGACAACGGAGGGAGATCGGGCGTTCTGGGGGAGTGTTATCTTTCTTTGGGTTGCTTGCTTGGGTTTGTTATCTCTTTATCTTCTTTTTTTTCTGTGTTTCTGATTCTCATTTATTTTCTCTCACTATATATGTGTATATATATATTTATATACATATATATATATATATATATATATATATATATAAATGGATATATATATATATATATATATATATATATATATATATACATATATATATATATATATTATATATATATATATACATACATATATATATATATATATATATATATATATATATATATATATATATGTATGTATATATATATATATATATATATATATATATATATATATATATATATATATATCTTTCTATCTCTCCCTCCCTCTCTTCCTCCCTCTCTTTCTCTCTCTCTCTTCCTCTCTCCCTTCATTCTTTCCTCCCTCTGCCTATCGTTACTCTTTAAAATACCGAAAAGCTATTTTGATTGGATGTAATTTTACATAATACCCATAAAAACACGTATAAATTATAGACAATTAATCGCTGTCGCATTGGCTATTTACGCAAATCATATGTCATATCCCATAGTGCTATTTGCCATTTGTTATAACAGGTGATAAACGAAACCATAATTAACACTTGATCTACATTAAATCTAGTTAGCTCTGTTGATCCAAACTCCCGGATATATAGTAAATATTTTATTAAATTCTAATTGCCTGTCATGATTTATAGTTAAAACAAAACAAAACACAGTGACCTGTTCCAGAAATAGATAACTGAAACAAACTGAAAATTATGAGAAGACTGATACGAAACTGATATGTAGAAACCTTGCTTTTCATTTGAACATTTTGCCAGTCATGACCTGGTGTTTTTTTCTTCTTTTTTGTGCATAATCAAAAGCCCAAGTCTTGCAAGGTACAACTATACGTGGTAAATGGAGGGAGGGGTTTATGTGATGCAATTGTTGCAGCTGTTGCAATATGAAATGTTCAGGTGATGATAATGAGAATGAGAGAGCGAGGGAGAAAAGATAGATAGATAGATAGTGAGAGAGAGAGAGAGAGAGAGAGAGAGAGAGAGAGAGAGAGAGAGAGAGAGAGAGAGAGAGAGAGAGAGAGAGAGAGAGAGAGAGAGAGAGAGAGAGAGAGAGAGAGAGAATGAGAAAGATAGGCAGGTAGGTAGAGAGAGAGGTACACATATAGAGGGGCAGATAGATAGATAGATAGATAGAGATATAGATAGGTAGATAGGTAGACA
>NW_028234405.1:14455309-14457809 GCF_977035675.1 Penaeus japonicus | reverse complement strand
TGTATGTATATGAAATCTTTAATTGTAACACACATGTTTACAAGGCGCAAATAAATCATAAAGCTCATTAAACAAGTAAGATCTTCTATAATAACAACAACAATCTGTTAAGGGGGGACCAGAGGAATTGCAAAATGCACATTTATACAGTCCCTCGGACTAGCTGTTGCCCATTGGCAACAACGAGAGGCAAAGTGATGCTAAAATAATTCCTTTCTTTTAATGAACGTAGTTTTTATATGTTTAATATTCATTTTCTTGGTATTATATTAATATTATCATCACTATTGTTCTTAATGTCATTTCTGTTATCGCTGTCAATATGAAAATTACTCGAATGATGATTATAAAAATGATTATTATCATCATAGCTATCATGTTAATTACCATAGCTTTTATCATCATTAATATTGGCATCAGTACTATAATCATTATTATGATTATTTTATCTTTAATTCTATTATTGTTATCATCTTTTAATACTGTCATCATTGTCGTTATCATAATCATCATTATCGTCATCATTATCAATATCATAAGTAGTATTACTATAGTTGTGATATGAATGATCATTATTATTGTTAATGTTATTATCATTGCTATCATCATTATCATTACTAATGTTATTATTATAATAATTATTATCATTAATATTATTGTTATCATTATCATTATTATCATTATCATTATTGCTATTTTCGTGATTCTATCATTATCATTGTAATGTTTACCATTGTTTTCATTAACATTATCATGATATTCATTCTACTCATTATAATAATTAATATTATCCGCTCATTGTTCCATGATCATTATCATTATTCAAATACAATTTTTTTCTTTTTTTTTATTCCCCCATGTGTGTATCATTTTCATTATCGTTTATCCCATATTATCTGTTATTTATAGATTATTGATATTAGTAGTAGTATGCATTATCATGATATGATAATATTGGATTAATGATCATATTAATTATCATTTTTTTTTCTCTTCACTGTTACTCATTTATCATTATTGAAGACATTATTCTTAATGGGGGGGGGGGATGGTGATGATGACAATGAAAATAATCCTGATAGTGTTGCATGGATGCATATTGATAACAATAATGATCGTATAATAATCATTAATAATAATTTTTGATATCAACCTTATCATTATCGGTATTATTATTGTTTTTATTTTTATTGATCTTATTATTGCCATTACTATATCTTTATTATTATTTCTTTATTATTAATATCATTGGTATCATCATCATTGTCATCATCATTATCACTATTATTGTTATTATTACCATTATTACTATTATCACTAATATCATCATTATTATTATTGTTTTTTATCGTTGCCATTATTAGCATTGAAATATTTATTATTGTTATTTTTGTTTCTCTATCATCATTACCATTATCATTATTATCATCATTATTAATATAATCATTTTTGATATTGTTGTTATTATCATTATCTTTATTTTCTGATTATTATCTCTATTTTGATTATTGATATTACCATTATCATTACTATTACTCTAATGATAATAATAGGAATAACGATGGAATTAGCAATTGTTTTTATCATGATTAGTCTTATTGTTAGTTTCATGATCGTTATCATGATACCATAATTGTTATTGTTGTTGTTATTGTTATTATAGATATTAGCATTATCTATTTTTTTCCATTTTGAATATTCATTATCTTAGGAATTATAACTCACAAGCGACTATAGGCGCACGCATATACATATGATTAATACATGAATATACATATAGTATGTGGTGAATGCATACAATACATACAACAAATTGTATATATATTCACTCTAAGAGTGGTCCTGCTTAAATATAGAAACACACACACATACACATAGACACTGACAAACGTGAATACAGAAAATCCTGCCTTGAATTCGTCGAAACTGAGACTAAAAATTCTTTCATTGCTCCCCCTCTGGACAAGGCCTTAGTGGCCACTGGTGAGCCATAGCAGGAGTTCACACTTCGGCTCATTTGCATACAGAGAACAGATCCCGAAATTGTCAGAGCCTTAGCGTCCGGACAAGGGCGATACATCTCCATATTCTCGTCTGCTTCCCCTCCTCCCCACGCCCTTCCCGCCCTTCCTCGCATCCTTCTCTTTCCTCATCTCCTCCTATCTTTCTCCTTCTTCTCCCTCTCTTCCCTCCTCGCCTTCTTCTCCCTCTCTTTCCTACCCTCATCTCTTCCTTTTCCCCCCACTCTTCCTACCCTCTGATTCTCGCATCTCTCCTCCCCCCTTCCTCCAACCCTCCCCTACATTTTCATCCCTGTTTCCCTTCCCTACTTATCATATCTTCCCCCTTCCTCCCTTTTTACTGTCTCCGCCTCTTATCCCTTCCTCCATCTCCCTTCCCCTCCTTCCTCGTCCCCCCCCCCTTCCTCTTTTCATTGCCATCCAGCCAAGGTTTTCTCTCTGTGCGTCCTTCCTCGAGCGCCCTCTTATGCAGGAGTTTT
>NW_028234405.1:14442809-14452809 GCF_977035675.1 Penaeus japonicus | reverse complement strand
AATAAGAGAGAGTTTGACAGCAAGCCGAATGAATATGGAAAAGAAACGGGCAAGCGAAATCCAAAAGGAGGGAAAAGGCAGATGCGATATTCAGATCCAAAATATAAAAGTCTTCATACCATCTACTAAAATGTCCGTCGATTGTACTGCAGCGAGACAGCACTCAGCTGGTTCCAGTGCCCTTTCCCAGGAGATTCGTGCTGCAGATGGTTTTCCTCAGCTGGTTCCATCTGCCGTGCCGTGCTGGCGCTGTCGGCCTACATGCAAGGATCCTTATTATCAGTATTTTGTTTCATATCGTTTGCTGCATTTTTATTTGTGTTCTCTATAATTTATCATACGTATATGTGACTGGAAAAACCACACCACCACAACACACCACACACCTCACACACACACACACCTCACACCACACACACACGCACACACACACACACACAAACTCACCACAATATATATATATTTTTATATATATTATATATTATTTATAAATTAATTTATATGTATTTTTTATATATGTAAATATGTTATATTATATATATATATATATATAGATATTTACATTTTTGTATATAAAGTTTATATATATATATTTATGTGTTTTTTTAGATATTTTCAAATATATGTTTTAATATGTATATATTATTTATTGTTATATATATTTTATATATATTTATATTTAGTTATTCATATATACACACACAAACACTCACACTCACACACAGACACAACACACACACACACACACACCACTCTCTCAACACACACACACACACATCATAATAGATATGGATATTTATTTATATATATATTATATGTAATTTATAATAATATTTTATAATATATTATTTATTATTTACATTATATATAGATTTTTATATATGTATTATATATATATATATATAAATATTATATATATATATAGGTATATATATTTACATAGGTATATATATTATATTTATATATATATATATATATATATATGTACTTATAGATATGTATATTATATATGTATATTATATATTCTATATATATAGTATATATATCTATTATATATTTATATATATATGTGTGTAGATTATTATATATTATGTATATATATTTATATATATATAATATATATATATATATATATATATATAGGTATATTATATAGATATAATATATTTATATTATTATATATTTTATTTATACACTTATTATATAGATATATATATATTTACTCCAACTCTATAATATATATATATATATATATATATATATGATATATATATTTGATTATATATATACCACACGCCACATATATATATTAAATATATATATTATATTATTTATATTATTATATATAATATATTATATATATATATATATATATATATATATATATATTTATTAATCTGTGTGTGTGTGTGTGTGTGTGTGGTGTGTTTGTGTGTGTGCTGTGTTCGTGTGTGTGTTGTGTGTGTGTGTGTTTGTGTGCGTATGTTATACATACATCATATATATATACATATATAGATATTTATATTTATATATTATTTTTTATATATGTATAATTAAGTATATATATAAATAAATTATACAATTATATATATATATAATATTAAATATATATATATTTAATATTATTTATATGTATAGATATGTATATATATTATATATATATATTTATATATATATATATATATATATATATATATACTTATATATACATATATATATATATATATATTATTTATATATATATATTTATTATTATATATTATATATATATATACACACACACACACACATACATATATGTGTGTGTGTGTGTGTGTGTGCATGTATGTGAATAAGTGTGTTTATAAGTATGAGTTAAAATTCCATATTCAAAGGGAGTCCCTGAAAGAGCCAAAACATTTTCCGGGAATAAGTTCACGTTGGAAATCAGTTTATCTGATTCTTTTTAGATGCTGTTACACTGACGATATTTTTCGTGTAATTTTTACATTTATGTTCAGTTGCAGACGACACGTTTGATCATTAGATATACATCAGATTAAAGTTCCAGTGATTGTATATTTACAAGTTGCTGTATATTTTTTTATGTTATATATATATATATATATTTATATATATTTATTTATATTTAGAGTTTATAGTATGTGATATATTATATATATATATTTTATACATATAAATATAAATATGTTTTATATATAGTTAATTAATATATTTATATATTTATATGGTTTATATATTTAGCATTTACTATATATATATAGATATTTATATAGAGATATATATTTATAGTGATACATAGGTATATTTAAGTCTAAATTTATTATTATTTATAGTGATTTTTTTATTTATCTTTATGGTTATATTTTTTTATAGAGATATTTTTATATATAGGCATAGAGTTATTTTAGATTTTGATAGTAGAGTGATATTTTGACTTATATATTTATATTTATATATTTATTTATATTGTTAATTTGATAGAGATATATAACCTTGAAAGACATACATACATACAACAAACACTCAACACTCACACACACCACACACACACATATATATAATATAGATATATATATATATATATATATCTATATATATATATATTTATATGCATATATATATATATATATTTATCTTATTTATTTATATATATATATAATATACATACATACACACACACACACACACACACTCACACACACACACACACACACACACACACAACACACACCACACACACACACACACAACATATATATATATATTTATATATAAATATATATATGTATATATATATGTATATATTTAGATATATATATAGTTTATATATATGTAATATAATATGTATCAATTTATATGTATCCTATATATGTATATATCTATGTATATATATGTACATATATGTATTTATATATATACATATATATATATATATTACAGTATATATATATATTATATATATATATATATATATATTATATATATATATATATATATTTATATGATGTGTGTGTGTGTGTGTTGTGTGTGTATGTGTGTGTGTGTGTGTGTGTGTGTGTGTATGTATGTGTGTTGTTTGTGTGTGCGTTTGTGTGTATATATATACAACTTAATATATATTTATATCTTTATACTATATATATATTTATATATATATATATATGATATATATGTGTGTGTGTGTGTGTGGTGTGGGTGTGGTCTGTGTGTGTGTGGTTTGTTTGTGTTTGTGGGTGTTGTGGGTGTGAGTGTGTGTGTGTGTCGTGTGTGTGTGTGTGTGTTTTTGTGTGTGTATGTGTATATATATATGTATATATATATATATATAATATATTTTATATTATATTATAGATTTATATTATATATATATATATGATATTTATAAATATATATATATATATATTATATATTTATACATACACACACACACACATACACACTCCCACTTCTTTACCCGGACTCTCCCACCCTCACCCACACTTCACCTCTTTCACCCTCCCTAACCCACACTTCCCCTCCCTTACTCACACTCCTTCACCCGCCCTCTGACTCCATCTATCACCCTGCGCCGCCCACATCAGCTGTGACACGGGCGTCTCCGGGTCTATCATGCAGACGATTCAGGAAACAGGTGGACGTAGTGTTAACGAGCTTTGCCACCGGCGTCATGGGTGTCTAGAGGGCGTGGCAGTGAGATAACGAGTGCCTGTATTTGTTTGTGTGTGTGTATATATGTGTGTGTGTGTGTGTGTGTGTGTGTGTGTGTGTGTGTGTGTGTGTGTGTGTGTGTGTGTGTGTGTGTGTGTGTGTGTCAAGAAGACATGTAGCTAATGTGAGGAGTTGGTTGGGGGAAGCACCATATAGTTTCGGTGATAAACATTATGAGATGGCGTGTGAGAATGAGTTTGTTGTGACAGCGCTACGGAACTCTTGCATGGAGGGAGGGGGAGGGAAGGGGGGAGTGGGGGTCTTCTGCAACTGCAAGGATGAAAAGTGGGGTGCTGATCGTGACAGTGGGTATGATGATGGTGGAAATTCCTGTGGATGATAATGTTAGTGGTAATGAAATATTGATTATGATAGTGGATGATAGGGTGATAATTATAGTGTTCATAATGATTATGTTGCTACTACTATTACTATTACTCTTTTACTACTGCTGCTATTAATAACACTATTAATACAATTACTACTATTACTACTACTGCTAGTACAAATACCAATGGCAATTATAAAGATAATGATAGTTTAATCAATGAAACCATGTGATCCTACTATTTTCTCTACCACTCATAATGGTAATAACGGTAATAGTTATAATGATGGTTGCAATTGCAATGATAATAGTAAACTATATGCATATGTTTGTATATGTGTTATATTACAATAATAATCATATCCTTTGGAACATGATAATATACAGTTTCGTTGTTGGCCGTGATATTGCATGTGAAGGCCCAATTGAGCTGTGATTTATTGCATCACACTAGAATTTAATTTAACATGAAAAAACAGTTATTTTCACTCGTTGGGCCTCATCTATTAATTGCACCCGCCGTGTTTCACCAGACACAATTGACCTAAAAAGGCATGAGAGAGAGAGAGAGAGAGAGGAAGAGGAAAGAGGGAGAAGGGAAAGAGGAGGAAAGAAAGGGAAAAGAAAGAGGAAATGAAGAAAGAGAGGGGGAGGAAAGAGAAAAATAATAAAGAGGGAAAGGGAAAAGAAAGGAAAGAGAAAGAGAAAAGAGAAAAGGCGAAAGAGAGAGAAGAGACTAAAGAGAAAAGAGGGAAGAAGAGTAGAGGAAAGAGGGAAGGACAAGAAGAGAAAAAGAGAAAAGGGGGTGAAAAGAGGGAAGAAAGATAAAGAGAAGAAAAAGAGAAGAGAAAGAGAAAAGATGAAAGAGGAGGAAAGAGGAGAGGAAAGTAGAAAGTAGAAAGAGAAAGAGGGCGGGAAACAGGGGGCAAGAAAGAGGAGAAAGAAGAAGGGGAAGAGAAAAGGAGAAAGAGGACAGAGGAAAGAGGGGAAACGATGAATAAAGAGAGAGGTTGACAGCAAGCCGAATGTATAGGAAAAAGAAAACGGCAAGCGCAAATTCCAAAAGGAGGGAAAAGACAAGAAAAAGGCAGGATGCGATATTTCAGATCCCAAAATATAAAAGTCTTCATACCAGCTACTAAATTGTCGTCGATTGTACTGCAGCGAGGACAGCACTAAAGCTGGTTCCGTGCCCTTCCCAGGAGATTCGTGACGTGCAGTGGTGTTTCCTCAGCTGGTTTCCATCTGCCGTGCGTGCTGGCCGCTGTCGTGCCCTTATGCAAGGATAACTTATTATTCAGTATTTTTGTAGTTTCATATCGTTTGACTGCATTTTTATTTTGTGTTCTCTATAATTTATCAAGTTTATGTTTTTCTAGGAACAACACACACATCTCAAAACACACATCACAATCTCACACACAAACGACTCACAACACTCCACATACCACACACCACACAACACGCATACACAACACACTCACCACTCCACATGAGATATTTAGAGTTAGTATTTATAATGATACTGATATATATATAGTATATTAGAGTTTTTTTGTTTATTGATATTTGTTCTTTTATGTATAGAGGAAGATATAGATTTATATATATTTGTCTTTTATGTATTTGTTTATATATTTAGTTTTATATGTTTGTTTATATGATTGATGAGTTTACTTAGTTGTTGAGTCAATTTGTTGCTTGTTTATAGGTGTGTTTAATGTTAGTGTTTTTTTATTTAATGATTGGTTGAATGTAGGGATTGTAATTTTAGTAGGTTTTTAAAGTGTTTTCTCACTCATATCTCTCCAATCATCAAAACACATAATCTCACATCACTCACCTACACTCCCCACCTACCATCTATCACACACACTAACACTCATAGTTTATGTTTTTATAGAGTTATTTGATTTTTTTAGATGAAAGACTAGAGAGTTTTTTATATAAGAGTTGTTTTTGATTTATATTGTAATGTATTGAGATATTTATATTTTTTATGGTTTGATTTGATTTATAGATCATATAAGATTTAGATGATTGTTTTGGATCATATTTATACAATTGTTGAGTCTTTGATATTAGTTATATTTATATATATATATACTATGTTCATATATTATTATGTATTTTTTTATGTAGATATAAAGATATATAGATACTATTTATATTTATTTAGATTGAGAGTATATTATTGGGGTGTTTTTTTATGTTGATAAGTTGTACTATTTAATATGATTTTCTATTATATAGGTATCATAATTTATACGATATATATAGGAGTTTTTATCTAGTAGCTTTATATATGTATATAAGTTATATATATATATATACAACAATAGTGTATTATTCATTATATTATATATTTATATATGATATATTTACTATTTTCCTATATATATATATTTATTACTATATATTTATATACGATATATACCCACAGCACTGATATTATAAATATATTATTTATATATATTATTATTATTTATTTTTATATTTATACTATATATTATTATATTTATATAGATATTTTATATATTATATGTGTGTGTTCTGGTGTATGTTGTGTGTGTGTGTGTTGTTGGTGTGTGTGTGTGTGTGGGTTGGGTGTTGTTGTGTTTGTTTGTTGAGCGTATGTATACAAGACATACTTACTATATATATATATTGATCTATATATTTATATATATATATATGTATTTTTTATTGATATGTATCTTTTATATGTATATAATAAATTAATATATAAAATATATATATACTATTTATATATATATATATATATATATTTATATGCATATATATGTATAGATATGTATATTTATATTATTTATATATATTTATATATATATATATTTTTAGATATTTATACCTAATTTACTACTATATATTATTTATATATATATATATATAATTATATATATATATTATATGATATATATATATATATACACAACACACAACACACGACCATTAATGTGTGTGTAGTGTGTTCCGGTTGTGGAGCCATGTATGTGAATAAGTATGTTTTTATAAGTATGAGGTAAATTTTCCATATTCAAAGGGAGTACCTGAAAAAGACGCCAAAACATTTTCCGGAAAATAAGTTCACGATGTGGTAAATCACTGTTTTTATATGATTCTTTTTTAGATTGCCTGTTGCTTGACGATGCATATTTTTTGTGTAAATTTTTACAAATTTATGTTCAGTCTGCAGACGACACGTTTTGATCATTAGATATACATCTGTGTGATTTTCCAGGGTTTGTATAGTCTATCTAGGTGCCTTGTATAATTGATATATATAGATGTGTTTTAATATAATTGTTATATATTTTGATTATATTTATATTATTTTATTATGTATGTATATATTTTAGTTATATAGTGTTCACATTCCTTAGATATATATAATAGATATATTATAATGATATTGATGTATATTTTATATTATATAATCTATTGTTATTTTTTATATGGTATATTATTTATATACTAATTTATGCTATATATTTTATAGATTTTTATATATATATACTATGTATTTATACGTATATAAATATATATATATTACTAGATATATTATATATATATATTATGTAGTTATTATATATTTTATATATTGATAATATTTATGCATATATATATAATATACTATATATATATATATTTATATTATATACATATATATACTTATAATATATATGTAATATATATTTATATATATATATATCTATATTATACATACATAAAAACCATGTAAACATACATACAGATACACTCACACACACACACACTACCAAACTCACACACAACATATATTTATATATATATTATATATATATATATTTTTATATCTTTATATATATATTTATTTGATAGATATATATATAATATATATATATATATATATATTTTATATATATTATATATACATACATACAAAACACCCACACACACAACACACACATACACACACAAAACACAACACCTCAAAACAAAACACACACACACACACACACACACAGATATATATATATATTTTAGATTTATATATAGATATATTTTATTGTTGTAATATTTATATATATATTATATATATATATATGTTATATATATGTTTACATATATATGTATCTTTAGTTGTTATAATATATATGTAGATTTATGTACATATATGTATTTATATATTTATACATTTATATATATATATACAGTACTATTTATATATATATTATATATATATATATATATATATATATATATATTCTATATCATTTATAAATTTATGTGTGTGTGTGTTGTGTGTGTGTGCTGTGTGTGGGGTGTGTGTGTGAGTGGTGTGTTTGTGTGTTTGTCATTTGTGTGTTTGGGTTGTTGTGTGTTTTATATATATACATACACTAACATATATATATATAATATAATTATATATATATATATAAATTTTATATATATATATATATTATATGTGATCCACGTGTGTCTGTGTGTGAGTGTGTGTGTCTGAGTGTGTGTGTGCATGTGAGTCGTGTGTGTGTGTGTGTTGTGTGTGTGTGTATCTTGTGTCGGTGTGCTGTGTGTGTGTGTGTTGTTTTGGTTTATGTGTGTGTGTGTATATATATATGCTCATATATATATATATATATATATATATATATGTATATATATATATTTATATATATATATATATATTATATATATAAATATATATTTTATATATATTATATTTTATACATACTACTCACTAACACACACATACACACTCCCACTTCTTTACCGGTCAACTCTACTACCCTCACCACACACTTCACCTCTTTCTCCTCCTCCTACCCACCACTTCCCAAGCCTAACCACACTCCTTCACCCGCCCCTCTTGGAAAAAAAAAAAAACTCCCCCCCCATCTATCACCCTGCGCCGCCCACATCAGCTGTGACACGGGCGTCTCCGGGTCTATCATGCAGACGATTCAGGAAACAGGTGGACGTAGTGTTAACGAGCTTTGCCACCGGCGTCATGGGTGTCTAGAGGGCGTGGCAGTGAGATAACGAGTGCCTGTATTTGTTTGTGTGTGTGTATATATATATGTGTGTGTTGTGCTGTGTACTGTGTGTCCTGTCTGTGTGTGTGTGTGTGTGTGTGTCGTGTGTTTGGTGTGTTGTGTGTGTGTGAAGAAGACATGTAGCTAATGTGAGGAGTTGGTTGGGGGAAGCAGCATATAGTTTCGGTGATAAACATTATGAGATGGCGTGTGAGAATGAGTTTGTTGTGACAGCGCTACGGAACTCTTGCGTGGAGGGAGGGGGAGGGAAGGGGGGGAGTGGGGGTCTTCTGCAACTGCAAGGATGAAAGTGGGGTGCTGATCGTGACAGTGGGTATGATGATGGTGGAAATTCCTGTGGATGATAATGTTAGTGGTAATGAAATAGTGATTATGATAGTGGTTGTGATAATTATAGTGTTCATAATGGTTATATTGCTACTACTATTACTATTACTCTTTTACTACTGCTGTTATTAATATCACTATTAATACAATTACTACTATTACTACTATTACTACTACTGCTAGTACAAGTACCAATGGCAATTATAAAGATAATGATAGTTTAATCAATGAAATCATGTGATCCTACTATTTCCTCTATCACTCATAATGTTAATAACGGTAATAGCAATAATGATGATTGCAATGGCAATGATAATAGTAAACTATATGTATATGTTTGTATATGTGTTATATTACAATAATAATCATATCCTTTGGAACATGATAATATACAGTTTCGTTGTTGGCCGTGATTGAATGCAGGTGTCGTGCCCAATTGAGCTTGTGATTTATGCATCACACTCGAATTTAATTTTTAACATGAAAAAAAACAGTATTTTATCGTTGGGCCTAATCTATTAATTGCCCACCTCAATCGCGTGTTTCACCAGACCCCAATTGGACTTAA
>NW_028234405.1:14402809-14410309 GCF_977035675.1 Penaeus japonicus | reverse complement strand
TTGTGATGATTAATGATGATGATGATTATGATACTGATACTAACGATGATGATAATAAAAGTGATAATGATCATGCGTATTTTATCATGATTATCATCTTTATCGTCATCACGTCAACATCATCATTATCAATATTGTTTGTGTTATCAATATTATCGTCTCCTTAATCCTTGTGAAAAGAAGAAAGAGAAACCCAAGAACTGCTTAAACGCCAAAAAACAACAATCATTATGTATCAGGTATGAATTTATTAACCTTATTATCATTATTATTATTTTTTTGTATTTATTTCTGGTCTCTTAATTCTCCAGTGGAATTCTATTGCTGTCTCCCTTCCGCCCATTCTCTTCTCTTCTCTGCCACTCTATTTCTTTCCTTCTTTCTTCTCTCCCTTTCTACCTTTTTCCTTCTTTCTCTCTCTCTCTTTTCTCTACGTCTCCTTCTCTATTATTCTCCTCTACTCCCTCTCTCTTTTTTCTCGCTCCTCTATTCATCTTTCTTTCCTTCACCTTCTTTCCTTTTATCCTACTTCTCCCTCTCTTCATATTCAGTTTTATATGCACACCTTCAAAACTCTCCCTCCCTCCCCCCCCTCTCTCTCTCTCTCTCTCCTAGTTTCCTCTCTCATTATCCCACCTTCCCACCATCATCTACCGCTCACCTCCCCATTCCTCTTCTCACTCTTCACCCCCTTCCCCCATCCTACTCCTCCTTCTCTTCGACTCCCTCCCCTCCTTAAAACTCTTTTTACCCTTCCCCCTCACCCTCCCCCCCCATCCCATTCTCCCCTTCCTTCACACTGTCGGATTATTTTACTCCCCAGTACAACAGTGGCCGCATACTCACTCCCAGATCTTGCCCCGGAAATTTAGCGAGGGAGACCCGTTTTATATGAATTTATCGAAGGCCTAAATCGAGTATGCGATAAATACGTTGATAAAGAATATGTGTCTAATAAAAAAAATAGGTGGGTGGTATAGGGTGGGGGGTGGGGGTGTATTGGAGGGGTTGCTCACCGCTTGGCATCGACACTGAAAAGCTATTTCATTTCTATTAACGAAAATCCATTGGTATGTGGGTGGGGGATGGGGGAGGGGGGTCATTCGTCGTCGAGAACGGAGTGGGAGGAGAGAGAGAGAGAGAGAAAGGGAGAAAGAAAGAGAGAGAGAGAGAGAGAGAGAGAGAGAGAGAGAGAGAGAGAGAGAGAGAGAGAGAGAGAGAGAGAGAGAGAGAGAGAGAGAGAGAGAGTGGAGAGAGGGAGAGAGAGAGAGAGAGAGAGAGAGAGAGAGAGAGAGAGAGAGAGAAGAGAGATGAGAGAGAGAGAGAGAGAGAGAGAGAGAGAGAGAGAGAGAGAGAGAAAGAGAGAAAGAGAGAAAGAGAGAAAGAGAGAGAGAGAGAGAGAGAGAATGAGAATGAGAATGAGAGAGATTAGAACGTGCTCATAAAACTGGAAAGACTAATAGATGAGTTAATGAACAATGCGTTAATTTGTATATCCTCCAACACAGGCAAAAAGACATTCCTACAGACAGACATAGAAACTGAAATAAAACTAAACAGAATGAAAATAAGGAATTAAAAGCAAGACGGAGGGCCAAAGAATACACACTCCTCAAACAAACAAAACAATTAAACTACTAAATAAGGGAATGAGGAACTGAGGAGAGAGAGAAAAAAAAACAAGATGTTTCGGCCACAATGTGCTGAGGAAACCCCTGTGGTTAAGGAGTGACGGACGGCGCTGTCTGACTGCAGGAAATGAGACGGTTTGTGAGGTGTCTGTGGCAACGAGCGAGCCCTCAGTCGTCCCGTAGGATGAGGGAAAGGGGAATGGAGGGGAGGAGGAGGAGGGGAGGGGATATGGAAGGGAGGGGAGGGGAGGGAATAGGGAGGGGAGGGGATATGGAGGGGAGGGGGGGAGGGGAGGGGATGGGATAGGGAGGGGAGGAGAGGGTAGGGTAGGGGAGGGGAGGAGATGGGAGGGGAGTGGAGGTGTAGGGAGAGGGGGAGATGAGGAGGAGATCGTGGGGGAAGCGAGAAGGGAGGATAGGGGGAGAAGAAGGAGAGGAGGGGGTAGCAGGTGGAAGCGGATAATACGGAACTGGAGGGAGGAAGAGGGGAGGAGGTGGGACAAAGGGGGGGGGGGAGTGAACGAGCAGGAAAATATAGAAATTTAAACATAATGTCACACTAATCAGCTTTTATCACAAATCACAACATGACAATTAGTTACATATATACATACATACATATATATATATATATATATATATATATATATATATATATATGTATATATATATATATATTTTTTTTTTTTTTTTTTTCACTGCATAATACCTAAATCATGATATGCAAGAATAAATTATTTATGTTTTATGCATGTTTAGTATTTTGTTTTATACTAATTTACATACAATTATTCATATATGTATTTTTTGTTCCAGGTAAACATTCTATTCCGGTAACACGAGCTCAAGGTAAATGTTAATACTATTTTTAATTAATTTCTTTCGTTGTAGTGCAATCAGCTGTTAATAATAATGAATAATGATAATGATAATTGTGATAATGATAGGGATATCAATATCAATGGTGTTAGTAATGATAATGATGATTTTGATAATGATAAGGAAAATTATTATAATGATAATAACCAAAATAATGATAATAATAGTAGTAATAATGATAATGATAATGATAATGATGGTGATAATGATGATGACAATGATGATGATAATGATTAAGATGATAATACTAATGATAACGGTAACTATAATTGTGATGATAATCATAACAATAATTATAATTACTGTTATAATAGTAATGTTAACAATAATAGTAATAATAGTAGCGGTAATAACGATGATAATGATGATAACCATGATAATGATAAAATGAAACAGAAAAGGCAATGAAAATAGAAATATAGATGGAGATAATAGTAGAAAAATGAATTGATGGATGAAGATGAAAATAAAGAGGAAGGGGAGGAAGAGGAAACGACGAAAAAACAAAATACAAAGAAGAGGAAGAAGAAGTTGAGGATGATGATGAAGAATGCGGAAGAGAAGGAGATGGAAAAAGAAGATGAAGAAGAAGAAGAAGAAGAAAAAATAGTGCTGGTAGTAGTATTAGAAGAAAAATAAAAAAGGAGGAGAAGGACAAGGGAAAGAAGAAGAAGCAACAGAAAGAAGAAAAAAAGAAAAGAAAAGAAAGGGCCGAAAGAGAAGTCGGAAATAAATAACAAGAAGAGACGAACAAATATAAACAGAAGAAAAAAATAGAAAAAGGAAAAGAATAAGAAGTAGCAGAAGAAAATGAAGAAGAAGAAAAAAAACAATAAAGAAATGAACAAGATAGAAAAGGGGTCAAGACGAAGTCCGAGTCAACTCCTCAGGCATTCAAACCAAAAAAGTCTCCCCTATTCATAACCCTCCTCCGCAAACAGAAAATGGATGAGCTGTGATTTGCGTGGGATTCCATTTTAGATTAGGCAGGATTGGCGGAGTTAGAATGTCAGAGGGTCTGCCACGTCCGATGACAGGTGTTACTCGGCGTGAGTTGAGGGGAGGGAAGCGAGCGTGGGAAGGAAGGGAGGCAGTGAGGGTCGGAGGGAGGGATATGAGGGGTGGTAAGGGGAGGGAGGGAGGTAGGGAGGGAGCAGAGGACGCTAAGGAGTGGATAGGGTTGGGAGACAGAGAGGAAGGGAGGGAGGGAGAGAGGAAGGGATGTAGGTAACGGGTATTGGAGGGTGGGAGGGAGATAAGTGATGGAGAGAGGGAAGTTAGGAGCAGGTAGGAGAGAGAGGGAAGTAAGGGATGGTTAGTGGAAGGAGGGCAGGAGGGAGGACAGGAAAGGGGACGAGGGAGGGAAGTGAGGGAGGGGTAGAAGGAAGGAAGAACATAAGGAATAGGTATGATATATATGTTATATATATATATATATATATATATATATTTATATATATATATATATATATATACTATACATACCTGTATATATATATATATATATATATATATATATATATATATATATATATATATATATATATATATACACATACATGCATATATATATATATATTATATATATATATATATATATATATATATATATATATATATATATATATATATATATATATATATATATATATATATATATATATATATATATATATATATATATATATATATATATATATATATATATATATATATATATATATATATATATATTATATCCGTTCGCTGTTCCGCCGCCACCTCCGTTTCCGTTCTCCTGCCCTTGCTTGAGCTTCTTGCACCGTGTTACTCCCCCCTTTACCCTTTTATATACCCTCTTGTTCTCTTCCTCCTCAGACCTGAAGATGGGATCCAGATGGATCTTGGAACTGTTGTCTCATTTTCAATAAATCTGTTTTGTGTATAGTGGGTTTATCTGCCATTCATCAACACGGAAGAGTGTTTTGCAAGTCATATATATATATATATATATATATAATATATATATATATATATATATATATATATATATATATATATATATATATATATATATATATATATATATATATATATATATATATACATACATGTATGTATATATATATATATATATATATATATATATATATATATATATATATATACATACATGTATGAATATATATATATATATATATTTATATATATATATATCTATATTAATATATATTATATATGAGATATATATAATATATATATCTATATATAGAGAGATAGAGGAGAGAGAGAGAGAGAGAGAGAGAGAGAGAGAGAGAGAGAGAGAGATTGATTGATTAATAGAGAGAGAGAGGAATGGGTAAGGGGGGGGAGAGGGAAGGGGGGGAGGAAGTGAAGTAAAGGGACGAGTGGATAGGAGGATGAGTTAAGGAAGGAAGTGATGAAAAGGGGAAAGGGAGAAGAGAGGAGAGTTGGAGGAGAGAGGAAAATAAGGGAGAAAAGGAGAGAAGAGGAAACGAGAATAAAGGAGAAGAGAGGAGGCGATAGGAGAGGGGCGAAGATTAGAGAAGAGGGGAAGAGAAAGGGTGAGGGAAGAGAGGAGGAGAGAAAAATAGAGAGAGGAGGGCTGGGTGACAGGTGCAAAAGCATTGGCTTATATGCTAGGAAATATCAATAATGGAATAAACTTGTAAACAATGAGGGCAAAAGAAGAGACTGTAAAAGGAGGGGGACCGCAAGGAGAAAAGAAGGAATAGGAGAGAAAGAGAGAAAAAAGAGAAAGAAAG
Source organism: Penaeus japonicus (assembly GCF_977035675.1). NCBI lineage: Eukaryota > Metazoa > Arthropoda > Malacostraca > Decapoda > Penaeidae > Penaeus > Penaeus japonicus. The sequence continues at coordinate 14,405,034 of NW_028234405.1, read as the reverse complement.
GTAACAAAGTAAACAAATAAAAAGAGAAGAAGGGCTATATAAGAAAAGAAAGATATACAAGAGAAACGGAGAAAAAGAAAAGAAAAAACAAAGCCATGCTTGAGGCGCTTAAACTCAAGTTTGGCTGTTGTTTTTTTTCTTCAAAATACGTATTCGTCTATGCATCTTGACGTCGTATGTAAATAAACGTTTTGGTAAGCATGTTGTGTTTACTTTATTTATGTTACCTGTCATGTCCACCTCTAAATTTTAAGATAGCCTTTTAGAAAGAACATTTGTTGAATAAAAGTTTAGGGAGTATCAATTCCATTGATATCCCACACACTTTTATTCTTTTATTTTTATTTTTATTTTATTCTTTTATTCTACAAATCGATTGCAGGCAATTCTCGAAGACGGTGATACACAGAGGAGACCATTTGTATCTATTTACATATGGCGTCACGCTTGAGCTTGATGATATCCCAAGACACGGCCGCCAGGGGTTTGATTAGAATCAAGCGCGCTCGTGACGTCATCAAACCCAGTTCCAGATTCAGTACGGCAAATTATATCTCAAATAATTACACCAGTATATCAAAGAAGAACAAAATGAATAATAAGAATAAAATACAGTACAGAGACGAAGAACACATAGAAAGAAGAAGAAGAAAAAACAACCACTACCACAACCAAAATAAGAACAAAAGGCACAACACCAAGAAAACCCACGACAACGACAAAAAACAAAACAACAACAAAACCACCACCACAACAGCAACAACAACAAAAAGCACATCAAAGGAAGCCGACAGACCTCGAGGCTCCCGTCACAGATCAGAGAAAAGACTCGTTGCTCGCCCGAAGGAGTGTTCAGTTGTTCAAGACCAACGTGAACAGTTCTTGGGGTATTTTTACGATGGAGTCTTATGGTAAATGGGGCTAAGGAAGATGGAGGAGGAGGAGGAGGAGGATGAAAGGAAGGGAGACGAGAAGAGAGATGAGGAGGTAAATTGGAAGAGGAAGAAGAGGGAGGGGGGGGGGGGGGTTGACGAGGAAGATGGAGGAGGATGATGATGAAAGGAAGGGAGACGAGAAGAGAGATGAGGAGGTAAATAGGAAGAGGAAGAAGAGGGAGGGGGGGGGGGATTGATGAGGAAGATGGAGGAGGAGGAGGATGAAAGAAAGGAAGACGAGAAGAGAGATGAGGAGGTAAATAGGAAGAGGAAGAAGAGGGAGGAGGGGATTGATGAGGAAGATAGGAAGAGGAAGAATGAGGAAGAGAACGAGAAGTGGTAGGACATGGATAGAGAAGAGGAAACGCTGGTTATTATGAATCGGTAATAATAACATAAAAAGAGCAATGTAAGAGGGAAAACGAAGAGGAAGAGGAGAAGCAGAAGTAGGAGGGAATTAGAAGAAGAAGGAGAAGGAGAGAAGAAGAAGAGGAAAAAGAAAGAAGGAAGAAGAATAGGAAGAGTAGGAGGAAGTGGAAGGGGAACCGAAGAATACAAATAGATAAATGTATTACGAAAAATGAAAAGAGATAGTGAAAAAAAAGGTGAAAAATAAAACAAAAACGAATAAAAAATATGAAAAGAATAACGAAAACCGAAAAAAAGGAATAAGAGAAACGAAAAATCAGAATGGACAAAATGGGGAGCTGGAATGAAAAACTTATTTCTAAAAAATGGGAACGAGAGAGAACTTGAGAGAGCTTGAGAGAGAGAGAAAGAGAGAGAGAGAAAAATAGAGAGAGAGAGTAAGTGAGAGACAGAGAGAGAGAGAGAGAGAGAGAGAGAGAGAGAGAGAGAGAGAGAGAGAGAGAAAGAGAGAGAGAGAGAGAGAGAGAGAGAGAGAGAGAGAGAATGAGAGAGAGAGAGAGAGAGAGAGAGAGAGAGAGAGAGAGAGAGAGAGAGAGAGAGAGAGAGAGAACAGGTTGTGAAAATAATGAAAACAGAATATATATATATATATATATATATATATATATATATATATATACTATGTATATATATATATATAATATATATATATATATATATTATATATATATATATATATATATATATATATATAATACAAAAACAACAAATGCAAAAAAGGAAAAAAGAAGAAAAATGAGAAAAAAAAAATAAATAAGAAAAAGAAGAAGAGGAAGAAGAAGACGAAGAACGCAAGCAAATTCAAAGAGCCAACCACAGGATTAAGATGATCCCCATCGTAGCCTTCAACTTAATTCAAGA
>NW_028234405.1:14375309-14380309 GCF_977035675.1 Penaeus japonicus | reverse complement strand
TTTTTTGTCGAGCTGTTATGAGAATCGCTCAGGACAAAATGGCTATGTGTTCATGAGGTCGAAGAGTGTGTGAGAGTGTGCACGGTCAGGTCTATTCGAAAATTCACACTACTTTCAAAACCACACTTCCTGATGAGTTTGTTGCAGCCTTGTTTTACTTGGCGGCGGTTCAGATCACCTTCTATTAAGATGTTGGAGCTGTAGTTGTTTATGGCGTCGTTCCTGTGGTTGGTACAAGTACTTAAGAGAAGGAGAGCCTCGTTCACATCCAATATGTATCAGGAGAAGAGCATTTCCTTTTTTTCCCAAAGGATATCGTCCCGAAGCTTCCCCACTACCTTTTCGGTCACACTGAAACCAGAACCAGGAATTCTTAAAAAAAAGAAAAAAAAAAGAAAAAAAAAAAAGGCCTGCAGTTTTACAACATTCTGGAGGTTCACAACTACTACAAACGCGACGTTGTTGTTGAGTTTGAAACTGTGTATTCCATCAGATTCGTTCGAGATTAGCGGCTTTTAGATGGAACAATCGTGAGATACACAGCTAGACCGGTACCAATAACTCTGGAGATATTGTCTATTCGGGTTATAGAGGCAAGGCCGGAGTATGAGCTTAAAGATACTTCTGTATGTACAGTGAACTTCCCACTATGAACTGCCCCAGCTGTTTACGTCCAGCAGCCCAGGTGATCCAGCTGTCTGTATCATGCCTCATCGAAAGCCGTAGTTGCGTGTAAATAACTGTGACACCGAACACCGCTGCTCGTCCTACTGCCACAACGGGGACACTCTCGACCCCCAAATGTCCTCTGTGAAGTCCTGTCAACCACACACACACCTCACCTGGACTGGGTTTTTAGGAGGTGCTGTCTTTTCCTCGCATGTTGGCAGCTGTCCAGCTTTAACGCTCCTGCGGGGGGTGGTGTTGGGTGTTGTATTTTTATTACTGTTGATGCTTTTCTCCCCTCCCTCCCTTGTGGGTTCTTGTTTTATCTCCTCCTCTCCTCTCTCTTTCATCCTCGTTCTGCGCGCTGCATACGTTGCTCGCGTTTGTTTCTCTTGTCATTTTTATTGCCTTTGTCTCACTCACTCCCTTTCTTTTAACTTGGCTATCTCTCTATCAACCTGTCTGTCTTTTTACAAACTTGTCGATTTTTCTGTCCATCTCTCTCTCTGTGTGTCTCTCTTTCTCTCTCTCTCTCTCTCTCTCTTTATTTCGCTCTTTCCCTCCATCCTCTTCTTTTCGTCTGGTTCCTTCCCTATCGCTCTCCCTCTTTCCTCTCACTTTTCTCCTTCTTTCCTTCTAATTCAAAGATTTCTCCTCCCCCCCCTCTCTCTCACCTTCTCCCATCACTCAAAACATTCACATCCAGTGCGGATCAACTACACCTTGCGTTTGGATGGCAAAAAGAGATCGCACATCGCACTCATGAAGAGAAAGATCGTGCATCACACGCGCTTTCCTTGCATTCGACGAGAGAGTGACAGGGAGGATGGAGGAAGCTTTATCTTCATCTCTTCTGTATGTAGGAAAGAGTCCTATAATGTATATATATATATTTATATATTATATATATATATATATATATATATATATATATATATATATATATATTATATAATATATTATATATATATATATATATATATATGTATAATTAATGAATTAAATAATTAATAAATAATATATTAATATATATATATATATATATATATATATATATATATATATATATATATATGTATAATTGTGTGTGCTTGTGTGTGTGTGTGTGTGTGGAGAGAGAGAGAGAGAGAGAGAGAGAGAGAGAGAGAGAGAGAGAGAGAGAGAGAGAGAGAGAGAGAGAGAGAGAGAGAGAGAGAGAGAGAGAGAGAGTGAGGAGGGGAAGGGGGGAGGGGGAGGGGGGAGGGGCTATAAGATGAAAGCCCCAGAACCGAGTATCCGCAAGAACGGCTCGTTGGATCCTGTCGCGTTAAAGCCAACCATTATTGTCACACGCTTCCAGAGACAGTGAGCTCATACCCGATACACACGCTTTGTCTACGCACTCCGCAGCCATGTGTGGTAAAAATGCAGCACCTCAGCAGCTAAAACTTCCAATATTCAGTCAATTACTATCTTTACCGTTTCATCTGAGGCGATACACCATACTGGAACATTTCTGGGGGGGGGGGGGATCGTAACTCATACCAAGAACGTCTGTGTCGTGAAGCAGAGAGAGAGACTAGCAAACACAGACTTTCATAGGGGGAGATAGGGAAGAGGAAGAGGGAGATGCGAGGAGGAAAGAGGGGGGAGGGGGGAGGGGATGAAAATGCCAGCTTTTAACTTCTTGCCTCACTAGATCGGTCAAGAGGTGGTCGACCTATTCTCTCCTTTTCTCCCCTCTTTTCCCACCCCCGTCCCCCTCCTCTACCGCTTTCCCCCTCTCCTCCCCTCCTCTCTCCCTTCTCCTCCCTCCCTTTTCCTCTCCTCCTCCCTCCCTTTTCCTCTCCTCCTCCCTCCCATTTCCCCCCCTCCACCCTCCCTTCCTCCCTCCCTTCTCCTCCCCTCCTCCCTTCCTCCCTCCCTTGTTCCCTCCCTCCAACCTCCATCCCCCCCCCCTCTTTGGAATCGTCTCTTGACTGCGATGAGATGGACGCGAAGAGGGACAGTAATATTAGCAATAAAGAAGCTGGTCAGGAAGGCTTCGTAATGGGTGCCAGAGGGCGCGTCCGCTGCTCGTACGCATGTGTCACTGTCTCGTAATGCAGTTTTTTTTTTCTTATTATACTTTTTTGTGTGCTTTCTTGCCTCCTACTTTGTCCCCCCCCTCTCCTCCTTGCTCCCTATCTCTTCCTCTCCTCTCCCCCTCTCCTACCTATCCCCCTCTCCTTTCTTTTCTCTCTCCTTTACCTTCCTTTACCTCCCTCCTCCTCTCCCCTCTTTTTGCCTTTCCTTCTCTTTCCTGCCCTCCTCCCTTTCTCCCTCCTGCCTGTTTTCTTCCTCATATCACTTCTTCCTTCTTCCTCCCTTCCCTCTCCTAGTCTTCGCCCCTCCTCTCCTTTTTTTTTCCTCTCTACTCTCCTCCCTTCCTCTTCCTCATCACCCGTTCCCCTCACCTACTCTCTCCTCCCTCCTCTCCCTACCTCCCTTTTCCTCTCTTTCTCCCTCCATCCCCTTCCTTCTTCCCTCTCTGCCTCCTCCTCCTCCTTCCCCTTCCTTTTAGACCCCTCCTTCCTTCCTCTCCTCCTTTCCTCTTCCTTCTCCCTCCTTCCTCTCTCTTTCTCCTGTCCTCTCCTTCCCTTCCCTCTACCTTCCTCTCCTTCTCTCCAACACCTTCGTCCCTTCCTCCCCTCCTCCCTTCCTTCCTTCCCTTTCCCCTTCCGCCATTTTCTCCGCTTCCGTCTTTTTCCTTATCTTCCTTTCCTCTCTTTCCTCCTTCCCCTTCCTTTCCTCCTTTCCTCCACTTTCTTTCCTTCCTCCTTCCTCCTCCCTCCTCAGCTCTCTCCTTCACTTATTTTCCTTCCTCTCTCCTCCTTCCCCTTTCCTCCCCTCCTATTCCTCCTCCCTTTTCCATTCCCTTCTTTCCCTCTTCCTCCTCTCCTTTCTCCCCTCTTCCTCCTCTCCTTTCTCCTCTCCTTTCTCCCCTCTTCCTCCTCTCCTCCCCTTCGCCTCCCCTTCCCCCCTTCATTTTACCTTCCTTTCCTCATCCTTCTTCCTCCTCCTTCTTCTCTCCTTTCTTACTCTCTCCTCCTCTCTTCCACGCCTGTCACCCTTTCTTTCTTTCCCTCTATTTTCTTCATTCTTTCGAAAACGAGAGTTCGTAATTCTTCTTCTATCTACATATACACGCCAGGAGGACTTGTTGGACAACCGTGCGTGTGTCATCTATATGCATAAATCAAAAGGGAGGAGCTAATGGAAGACCATCGCCATATAAAGTTATTGGAAGTGGTCTGCCTATAAAAAATTCTTGCCTTTGATGTGAAGTGCCATAGATAATTTCTTAAGGTTTTCTCTCTTTTCTTACTTTTCCATATCTTTTATTTTTTCTCTATCCTTTTCTACCATATTCTTAGTCCTGTTATACCGTATCTGGACTTTTTTTTTTCCATTGAGCCTTACGTATGTCTTTATCGTTGTGATCTGATTTATATTTTAGTACGTCATCGAGGATCTGTTAATCTTACAGGTCACATACACTCACCCTCTCTTCCTCTTTCTCTCTCTCTCCTCTAACTTTCTCTTTCTCTCTCTCCTCTCCCCTCTCGTTTCTTTCGCCCCCCCCCCCCCCCCGTCTCTCTCTCCTCTCTGTTTTCCATTTTATGTCATCTCTCTCTCGTTATTTCTCTTTTTTCCTATTTCCTTTCTTTTTCCTCTCAACCTCTCATCGTTGTGCCCCCCTCTCTCTTTCTCTCAAACAGTCTATCTATTACATTCTTGCATAACAGATATAAGCCGCCCACTAAAAAGCAATAACATTTTACAAGACAGAAAAAAGGGACCTACAGGAACTCCTTCATAAAATACAAAATATATATGCAAATTCAGCCAGTATTGGAATGCCATTTATGTCACGGGAAACTCTGTTATTTCTGAAAAATGTTTCTGCCAGGAACTCAAAGAATTATCTTACGACACTTTGATAAGAAAAAAAGAAATAATTAAGTATGTTTTATTTTGATTATTGTATATTCGTTTATTATTGTCTTAAGAAAAAAATATATTGGCGACTTTGTGTATGTGGGGAGTCAGTTTGCTTGGAAGTATACATACAGATATATGTGTTTGTTTAGATTTCTTTCAGTATGTATAGTTTACGCGCGCGCTCGCATGTGTGCGTGTATGTGTGTCTGTGTCCGTGCATAGATAGATATACGCATAAACGTACATCTAAATAAAGAGAGAAAGGCAGACCGACAGACAGACAGATATATATATATATATATATATATATATATATATATATATATATATATATATATATATATATGTATATGTATATACATATATATATA
>NW_028234405.1:14350309-14352809 GCF_977035675.1 Penaeus japonicus | reverse complement strand
ATATATATATATATATATATATATATATATTTAGAGAGAGGGAGAGAGAGAGAGAGAGAGAGAGAGAGAGAGAGAGAGAGAGAGAGAGAGAGAGAGAGAGAGAGAGAGAGGAGAGAGAGAGAGAGAGAGAGAGAGAGAGAGAGAGAGAGAGAGAGAGAGAGAGAGAGAGAGAGAGAATAAGTGAGGGAGAAAAAGAGAAAGAAAGGGAGAGAGGGGGGAGAAATAAAAATAAAGAAATGGGAAGAATAAGGAAATGGAAGGGAGACAGAAAACGAGGATACAACAAGCGAAAGACTAAAATAAATTAATCAATAAAATAAAAATAAATGAATAAAAATAAAATGAATAGATGAAAAATGATGAAATTAAATGGAATAGATAAATAATGACAACAATTATAATCAAGTTAGAAAGACACTGAAAGCATAGAGCACTGTGACCGCCGTTGTCTGCAATACATCTTTAAGTAGAACGAATCTTTCTAATTACATTACTCCAATTGAATTACATATTGCTCTGAGAGAAAATAAGAATGTTTAATTTCTTGCATATATTTTGATTACCTTTTCGTCTTTTTTTTTCTTTTTCTTTTTTACTTTCTTTTGTGCAAGAAATTTTAGATTTTATGATAGGGTGAATAGGATAAAGAGGAAGAAAGAGGTTATGTTTATGGTAATCAAGAATGAGGAAACAGGAAGAAAGGAAGGGAGGAGGAAGATGAGCCAGGGAGATAGGAAGGAAGGAAAAGGAGGAGGAGACTAGGAAGATGGAAGAAGGAAAGCAGGAAGGAAGGATGCTTGAAGGTGAAATGCATTAGGAAGTAGAGAAGAAAATAGAATTGCAAATATTCAATAAACAGTTACAATGAAAATTGAAATAAACGTTGGGAAAAGGAAAGCAAAGTAGGATGGGCGAACAGTTAAGATATACGTATGTATGTGCATGCATGTACGTAAAGATGGATAGATAGCTAGACAGATAGATAGACTCAAAACACAGCAACGCCAACCGGCTTACAAAAACCCATTCACACTGCACGCTACATAAACCCGAGCACAACACAGGTTAACAAGTTCACGCTCTGATTCACAAACAATATAGATTTAGCACAACGCAGAAGGGGTATAACATTAATGCAGACATTTCAGGGTATATCACTTTTACAATACACAGCCCAGACCGGGACGCTGGCATGGTGTACTGACCTCAACCTCCCCCCCCCCCTTTCCCATCCCCTACCCCTGGCCCCCATGCAGTAGAAGATCTGTACAAATAAATTCAATTTTACACTCTGCTGGCTAGCAATAACAGGGCGCCACGCCGCGTGTGACGGACCCGCCCAGAGGCTGACAGGAAACACGAACTGGGTGTTTATTATCTGTAAAATGTTTCGGTTATCAGTGGGTGTCTTGGAACAGAGGAAGGAGTGGGGGGTGGGGGTATGGATGGGGTTAGAGGCCGTGACTGTGGAAGGGTTTGTGGGGTGAGATGGGGGGTTGTCGGAATCTGTTTGGGGTTTGGGGTCTACGTGAAGAAGACAGAAAGGATGGTGTTTATGTGTGGAGCTGTGCGTCACGCTGAGACGTGACGTATATTGAACGTCATTGCAACTTATTTTGCAAGATTTGTTCTTTGACTAGTGACTTTTTACCACCTATTCCTTCTCTTTTTTCGTCTGCTTTCCCTCTCTCCAATTACTGTTTTTTTCTGGCTCTCTTGTCTTTCTCACCCCCTCTCTATTTCCCTTTTATTTCTGGCACTGTATACCTCTTCTCTCTCTCTCTCTCCCGTCTGCTATTTCCCCTGTCTGTCTCTTCTATATCTCTCTCTCTCACTTTTTCTCCTTTCCCTCTCTCTTGCTTCTGTCTGTCTCTTTTCTTTTTTCCCCTCCCAGTCTCTCTCCCTCTTTCTCCCTCCCTCCCTCCTTCTCCACTCTCTCTCTTTCTCTCATATAGACATATCCATCCATAGGCGATATAAGAAACACCATAAAAGAGGCTCACGTGAATGGTTCTCCAAAGAAATTATATCCACGACGCTTTCCAAAAGTGTCCGATGAGCATTTGTTTTGAAATATATTGTACATATATACACTTCCACTCGATTTAGATCAACGACCCACTTGGCTGGAATAAGGATACCATACGCCTTGTTTTGTATTCAAAGCCATTGCTTACGAAATCTGTATATCAGCAGTTATTTGAAAAAAAAAAAACTCGAAAAAATTATGCAAAAAAAAAAAAAAAAAAACGAAAAAAAACGAAAAAAAAAAAAAAAAATGAAGTGGCATGCCTTTGCTAGCGGGTGCAGCCCATATTGTCATGGTGTTCGCTGTGTCCAAATCCATGAATCTTGCCAATATGTTTCCCAGTTCACTCGGCAAGGCTTGTCACGTACCTGGGTCTGAGACCACGACCAAAACACCAAAACTTGAAGGTGAAGAAGATGGTGGAGATGGCCTCGGTCCTGAGAGGCCTCTGAGACTTGTAGCACTAACGCA
>NW_028234405.1:14329003-14339003 GCF_977035675.1 Penaeus japonicus | reverse complement strand
ATATATTTATATATAATATATATATATAAATTATATATATATATATGTTTATATATTAATATATATATTATATATATATATATATATATATATATATTATATATATGTTTGTATATATACAACACACACACACACACACACACACACACACAACACACTACATACACACAACACACACACATATGTATATATCTATATATATATATATATATATATAATATATATATATATATATATATACTATATATGTAAATCTATATACATATATATATATATATATATATATATATATATATATATATATTTATATATATTCATTTATAAACACATATTCATAGAATGGCGGGAGAGAAAGACTTTCATACAGTCAGAAAGACAGACAGTCCGACAAACAGACAAGCAGACAGACAGGCAGACAGATATACAGACAACGGGCGGGCGCGTAGCATATTTCCTTATGCACACACTCATACACACATAGTCAAATATATGTAATGTATTTCAAAACCCATTACTTTTCGGCCAGCACTTCACACATCAAAAGCCTACGTAATCCACGGGCTTCTCTCTGCATGACAGAATATCAGAAATACTGCAAATGTTTTTCCTGTCCTTTTTATTGTTTAGTAGAAAAATGATACACGGAAATTTTGTGAAGAGAACACGGAATCAAATTGTTATTGTTATTTGAAGAGAAAGTTTGTCGTAGTTTATGTTTTAGTCTTCTAATAAACGTTTGGGAGCCTTAGCCGAATTTGAGAGTCTGTATTTCTTTGATTTGCCTTATTTTCCCTAAAAGACTGAACGACTTTTTAAATATTTTTATAATATGTATGTAAATATATATATATATATATATATATATATATATATATATATATATATATATATATATATATATATATATATTTAACTTAAAAGAATTGGCTACATTTTTTTAACATTGTTGTTATCATTTATTGTCATTATTATTCATTGTCATGATGGTAATTATAGTTATCATCATCAGCATAATCAGAATGATAATAATTAACATATTCATAATTATGGTGATAATGATGTTCATTATCAATATTATCATTTTATTTATTATATACGCACATAATATATATGCGTGCGTGTTTGTGTGTGTGTGTGTGTGTGTATGTGTGTGAGTGTGTGCGCGTGTGTATGTCTGTGTGTGTGTGTTATTATATAATCAGGTATCACACACACTTTGATCAATAACAACTACACCACGAATGAGACCAATCCGCCATCGCGTCGCTGAACCTTTAATCGAGCGCCTCTCACCTGACTGAGGGGCTCCGCACACTGATCCTCCTCGTCCGTGTTTAGTTTTGTTCCACGCTTCCCCTCCCAGTCGACCCGGGTATCCGCTAGGGAGAAGTTAGCGAAGAATTTACTAGCGGAAACAGATTTTACAGCGGAGCGCCCGGCGTGGTGTGAATCTCAACAACAGCCCTTAGGTCTTAACACACACTCAGCATACTTTCTTGAGTACGGGGTGTAGTGTGTTACCATTTCCTGTGTTGTTTTGTAATGAAGTTCGTCAGTTCCAGAGGAGTCATGAAAAATGGATATATATGTATGTCTCCCCCCCCCAACGTATATATATATATATATATATATATATATATATATATATATATATATATATATATATATATATATATATATATACTTGTATATAAACACAAATATAATTATATATATAGATATACATATATACCATACATATATACATGTGGGACACACGCACACATATGTATATATATATATGATATATATTATATATATATATATATATATATATATATATATATATTATATTATGATGTTGTGTGAGTGTGTGATGAGTGTGATGTGGTGTGTGTGTGTGTGTGTGATGTTATGTGTGTGTGTGTGTGTGTGTGTGTGTGTATGAACTGTGTGTGAGTGTGAGTGTGTGTGTGTGTGTGTGTGTGTGTGTTTGTGTGTGAGTATACATTCTATCTCGCTCTCTCTTTCATTCTCTCTCTCTCTCACACCTTCTCTCTCTCTCTCTCTCTCTCTCGCTCTCTCCTTCTCTCTCTCTCTTGTCTCTCTCTCTTGTCTCTCTCTCTTCTCTCTCTCTCTCTCTCTCTCTCTCTCTCTCTCTCTCTCTCTCTCTCTCTCTCTCCTCTCTCTCTCTCTCTCTCTCTCTCTCTATCCTCTCTCATCTCTCTCTCTCTCTATATATATATATTATATATATCATATATATAAATAAATTATATTATATATATAAGAAATATATATATTATATATAATAATAGATAAATACATTTTGATAATATATATATATATATATATATATATATATACATACATATATATATATATATATATATATATATATATATGTATATATATATATGTTCAAACATACCTTTGGACAAACTGTATATTGAGAGATGCATTAATATTTCGGATGTTAATCAAAGGGAGTGGTAATCATGAAATGGATTTATTTTTTGCTTTAATGTTTTGTAGCAACAATTTGTATGCACAACTATTATACAAGGCTATCCATAGATTTATGGTAATGATATACATCTTTTCATAGAAAGAATATTGGGATCATCGCTACAAGAATTAAACTCATTCTATGAACCGCTATAATGTCAAAGCAAAATACTATACCAATGTATAATTTAAGCTAATGTAATATGAGTCATTTTGCAAAGTTTTTTTTCTGATAAACATTATTCATCTTCCATTCAATGAGCAGTCGTTCAGCTATTCAAATCAAATGTCGAGTCGACTGTAAAATATAATATATATTTCTTCAAGAAAAAAAGGAGTGGTCGTACGGAGTTTAATTCTACGGAACTCACCGCCAAGTCTCAGTGTCCAGAAGAGAGAATTACAAATATCATTTTCAAATTTTCTCGAAATAATGTTTTGCATTTTCTCATGCAGTTTCATCGATGCTTTGATATGAATTGAAGTTTCTTATCACTGTCCCTTCGCACTTTCCATTCCCCTTGTCGTTTTTGGTGCGTTGTTGTGTGAGAGTCTCGCTGACTTTACCGGTCTTGGGGTCGAAGCAGGGAACGGCGATACATATTTTTGCCGTTAGTTGGAAGTTTGGGGTCTCTTGAACCTCACTCTTTCCTGTGTCCCTTTTGCTAGGTCATTTATATGTTTCTTGTTTTATATTGCGTTAAGCTATTCGCTCTTGTGCTATCTTCTGTATATAATGTGTATAGTAAGGACTTTTCTCCTTGTCATATACCCAATAGTGAAGCGAATAATAAATTGAAATTTCTGAATACATTAGTCTTAGCATTATCTAGTCTTTTATCGGGTGAATATCACATCCAATAATATCCGATAAAGTCACTTCACTATTTACCATAAACTGTACAAACTGTACCGTATCTGATTTTCTTTATAACATACTCAATATCGAATGTGTCAGATCATGCCAGCTATACTGTTTTATTCCTATCCTAATAGTTACGTTTTTTGCAGCTTTTCGGTTACGAGTTTCATATACACTCTCAGTTTTAAGAGGAATGTTTTGTTAGTTATCTGTAATATCTTATTGTAATTTTTATTAGTATTATCATTTCCATCACTGTTGTTCTTATTGTTAACAGATTGTTCTTCATATTATCTGTCCTTTCTATTTCATCATCTTATCATTATTATCATGTTTATTACTATCACTATAATCAGCACAACCACAATCTTCCCCTTATCAAGATGTCATAATCATATCTACCATTACCATAATTACCACCAACGTTATCAAAAACAAATAACCCAATAAAGCCAACAATCATTATCATCCCCACCATCATTACCATTATCACCTTCACCATTGTTTTTCTTTCCTGAACCACCAAACATCAAACCCGCAACGCTAGCCATAAGAGCGTGAGTGCATCGAGCCATTGAAGGGTGGTCGGATCAGATCGTTTGATGTCTCTGGGAATCGATTTTGCCTGTCCATAAAACCGGGATGTGCGGTTGTGGATCTCTTCTTAGTGTGAATACCTCCTCGGGTTGTGTGTGCTCTCTCGTGGTATTGCCAGTGCATCCCGGCGTTCTTTCGGTTTTACATAGCATGCTTCTGGTTTATTGGATGGTGTATCTAGTTTTTATATTCTAGTTTTCTGTCTGATAGATTTATCTATATCTATATCTAAATATATGTATATATATACATATACATAAATATATAAATATATATATATATATATATATATATATATATATGTATATGTATATATATACATACACACACACACACACACACACACCACACACACACACACACATATATATATATATATATATATATATATATATATATATATTTTGTGTGTGTGTGTGTGTGTGTGTGTGTGTGTGTGTGTGGTGTGTGTGTGTGTATTAATATATATATATATGTGTATATATATTATATATATATATATATATATATATATATATATATATATATGTGTGTGTGTGTGTGTGTGTGTGTGTGTGTGTGTGTGTGTGTGTGTGTGTGTGTGTGTGTGTGTGTGTGTGTGTGTGTGTGTGTGTGTTGTGTGTGTGTGTGTGTGTGTGTGTATTATATATATATATATATATATATATATATATATATATATATATATATATATATATATACATATATGTGTGTGTGTGTGTGTGTGTGTGTGTGTGTGTGTGTGTGTATAATCTGACTGTCTGTCGGTCTATCTGCATATATGTGTACGTTTAAGTCTCTCTCCCTCTCTCTCTCTCTCTCTCTCTCTCTCTCTCTCTCTCTCTCTCTCTCTCTCTCTCTCTCTCTCTCTTTTTCTTTCTCTCTCTTCTCTCTCTATATATATATATATATATATATATATATATATATATATATATATATATATATGTATAAAACTAACTGTCTTTATATCTTCATTGTCATTATGTATATCTCCCTGATTATTTATACAAGTAATAATCTTATCTATCTATTCATTTGCCAATAACCAATGATAGTCCTATTTATCTGTTCATAGATATATATCAAGTCATCTCTTTTTTAACACACAAGGAAAAGGTCACAAGGAATAGCTAAAAAAGAGAGAGAGAGAGAAAAAAAAAGAGTAAGAACGCTTTCACCTTTAAAGCGGACGCCAGTTTCGAGCCACAAACGCATTTCAAATGACTAGACTAAGGACTGGAATAGTCATCACGTGATCTATTTCTCTCTGAATCATTGAGCTCTCCAATTTCCAAAATGTCGAGGATGGTATGTCATAAATATGATCGTTATGGTCATATTGTTGTTATTGTTGTCATTATATATATATAATCATATATATTTTACTATATATATATATATATAATATATATAATAATATGATTATATTTTTTTTTTTTTTGTTATTTTTTTATTCACTACTATCATTATTATTGTTTTTGTCAATGCTGTTATTATTGCTATCCTTATCATTATTATCATTATTATTATAATTTGTAGTAGCAGTGGTATCAATATTGTTATTATTATTATTATTATTATTATTATTATTATTACTATCATTATTATTATTATTGTTGTTGTTGTTGTTATTGTTGTTATTATCCTTATGATTATTATAATCATCATTATTATTCTTATCTTTATCATAATTACTATCATTATCATTATCATTGTTATTAACATTGATATTCTGATTATTGTTTTTGTCATTATCATTTTTACTATTATCATTATTGTTAATACCATTATCATTATCATCATTATTATTAGTATTAGTATTAGTGTTATCATTATTATTATCATTATCACTTCGATTACTATTATCATTATAATTATTCAATCACTGTTATTTTCGTTATTATTAGCATCATTATTCATTATTATAACATTATTACTATAGCATTATTAATACTACTTTTACCATTACAATTATTCATTACTGCCATTATCGTTATCATTATCATCATTATCACGATTATTATTATTATTATGAATATCAGTATTACTATTATCATTATTATCATTACTAGTAGTAATGTCATTGTTATTATTAATTTATCATTGTCATTGTTATTGCTCTTGTCATCATTATTATTATTATTGTCATTACCATTATTATGATGGTAATTATGATTATTATCATCATCATCATTGTTATCATTATTATTATTGTCACTAATATCATCATCACTCTTATTTTAGGATAAAACACCCATTATTTTGGATCCTACTTTTATTAAACATTACCTTCAACTTTGCGGAATGATTTATTTTTTCTTTCTTTTTTTTCCTTTTTTTAATGATGCACTAAATATCCATTGCGTTTATGATGGATATTTTTTTTGCAGCTTATAGTCTGTTAAGAGTTAGGTATATTAGTTTTGGTTGTAGTCGTTTTGTTAATGACAAACTGTTTACAAAGCGAAGAACTGTGCATTGGTCGAGTAATTGACAAGATTAATGGGATGCAAACGCTACATAATTTCCTGTTCCGCTTGATTTCAGGAGGCAAGCTTATCAGAGAAAAATATTATTGCATATGGTTGATACTCTGAGTTCGTATTAGAGTTTTGATAGCTTAGTGGAATATATGAATATGAAAAAGAAGAAGAATAAGAATGAAAGAGAATATGGAAAGATAAATGAAATTTATTCCTTTGATTGTGTGTTTGGCCTTTCTTCACAAATGAAAATATGATATATATTATATACATGCATTATTTTTTATAGCAAATACCACTCCCATTGATTGATATTTTGAAGATATTAATTATGTACATACACAGCGTTTCCAAATTATTAACATTGGGTCATGACTTTTCTTTTCTTTTTTTACTGGGAAGTGGGAAACTTGCATTCAAATTTCATTTTCAATATTGCAATATGTGAATATGAGATCAATTGTGTTACATAAAACTGATGAAGTTTATATTTGAATTAGAATTAAAATTTGTTCCTAGAAAAAAAAAATCTATAAAAAACATAGTCTATGATTATTCCCTTTCCATTACTTTGTTTATATCGTTTGTTCACTTGCCACTCGTTTTCTTATATATTTTTCCAAACTTATCATACGTTCGTTTTTTATCTTTACAACGAAATAAGCACAAAGGTGAGCGAGCTTACCGTATTAACCGAACTGAAATCCGGGTATGATATCATTACGTAAGTAGTATCCTATTTATAGAATCCGTCCCGGTTAGGAAAGGCAACTTCTTACAGGCAATAATCTTAGCGTTTTGTCTGATGCAACGCAGCTACAATTTCGTACATCGAAGAAGACCTGATCCGGGATTTACTTATTCTCTCGCCCATGATAATATTCTGAAGTATAAAACAACGTTGTATCTTAAGGAGGAGTGATAATGTATTTAATTGAAAGGGGTAAAGATACTTGGTAAGATAGATAGATGCTATTGCCATATTAAATTTCATCTGAGAGGGGTCCCTTATGTGAACTTTAGATTTATAGACATTTTTAGTTTCTATATGGAGGAAGTTATAAGAAACACATAAACACACAGGTACACACATAAACACACACACACACACACACACACACACTCATATTTAGAATCCTCAACACCCACACACATACATACAAACAGAAATAGAATCCCCAACACACACGCTAACATGCATAAATAGAATCCCCCCTATCTACACACACACACACACACACACACACACACACACACATAATTTCTCATTCATACCTTTCTTTCTCATTTTCGCTCACTCTATTCACATTTTCTTCATCTCTTCTTTGCTTATTCATTCCTCGTGGGCTGAAGCCGAGGCCTGGAATTGTCACACACTCTTTTAACTCCCCAGCTGGAAGATTGGATGGCCAGGCTATCTCGAGGGACGGGAAGGCTTAAATAATGGGGTAACTTTAACTGCAACCCTCTTCTGTTGTTTCAGGTGACCTTATGAATGACTTTAGTTTACTTTTTTTTTTGGTCTTTTTTAATATCCTTTCTTTCATTCCGGTAACCTTTGGATTAGGCTTAAAAATGGGATGAAAAAGGCAGAGGAGGTCGGGGGTATAAATGGTTAAGAGAAAAGTGAAAAAAGAGAATATGACTGAAGACGAAAGGGAATGCAGTGTGTGTGTAAATAAATAAATAAATATATATATGTATATATATATATATATATATATATATATATATATATATATATATATATATATATACATACATATATATATATATATATATACATATATGCATATATATGTATATCTATATCCATATATACAAATATATGTATATATGTATCCATATATACAAATATATAATACATATATGTTTATATATATATATATTGACAAATATATATATATATATATTATATATATATATATATATATATATACAAATATATATATATATATATATGCATAATATATATATATATATATATATTATATATATATATATAAAAGTATATATGCAGAGATATATATATATTATATATAAAAATGATTCAGATAATATATATATATTATATATAGATTATATATGATATAGTATAATATATATATATATACATACATTTTATTATTATTATATTAATAATATGCATATATAGATATTATATATATATATATATTATAATATATATTTTATTTTTATATATATATATAATTACACACCACACACACATATCTACATAAATACGTATAAATGCCTAACACACCTTTTCTGAGCCAGAAGATTGTTGCTGTTACTAGCCTAATGAAATAAGCCATGAAGCAATAAATCATTTGAATGACTCCCTCTTAGCCAATTTACAAGTCCTTTTCTATATAAAGTACAGCGTTATAGAGTCCGAAGATATTTCGCCAACGTTATTGAAGTCCCTTGGTTATGCAATATATTAAAGGATATGCCACAACCCACTTATCCTTTTAAGGATTTTGTAGAACTCGACCTCTACTGAAATTCACCATATGACAAGAACTGAGAATTTTACTATACGGTTTGGATATTGCTGCGTATCATGCATGTTGCAGTTTCGACGTTAACAGCCTGACATGCAAGGCTAAATGGCCTACTATCAGCTGAC
This sequence comes from Penaeus japonicus, assembly GCF_977035675.1. Lineage (NCBI taxonomy): Eukaryota > Metazoa > Arthropoda > Malacostraca > Decapoda > Penaeidae > Penaeus > Penaeus japonicus. Next base: position 14,329,939 of record NW_028234405.1, on the reverse strand, counting down.
AGCCTATGAACTAGTATGAGAAAGGCTTGTGTCTGCAGGTCACTTAAAAATCAGATAGTTTCCAAAAGAGGTATGCTTATATGAATATGTGAGTATGAGTGTGTGTGTGTGTGTGTGTGTGTGTGTGTGTGTGTGTGTGTGTGTGTGTGTGTGTGTGTGTGTGTGTGAGTGAGTGTTTTGAGAGTTGTGTGTTCGTATACACTTGCCTTTGCTTGTATACTGTAGCTGTTATCAAGCCAAGATTCCATGGGATTGATACTGAGGTTTAATTACCACCGAGGAATGTGATTGATTAAAGCTAAAAGTGTCCAATTTGTACTCTCAGAGGTGGAGAAATGGTACCGACCAGAATTTATTTTACATATGAACACATATACATGCACACGGACACACACACACACACACGCACTCACGCACACACGCACGCACGCACGCACACACACAATCACACACACACACACAGAGTTTAATCTCTCATCCACAACTTACAGATACCAAGTCGCCTACTTATCTCTCGCACATCTCCCCCCCCCCCCCCAACTCCACCTACCTCCCTCCCTACCGATCGATAACGTTTCTTAGTGAAGCATCTTTACCCTCACCTCCCTCTCCTCCTCCATCCCCATTTGCTTCCCCTCTTCCAATTTCTCCTGTCTTCGGCTTCCTTTTTCTTCTCCCCCTCTCTCTTCTTACTTCCTCTCGAGTTCCTCTCCCCCTCTCCCTTTTCTCCTCTATCCCCATCTCCCTCGTTCTTCCCTCCTTCCCATTTCCCATTCTCCTCTTTCTTAACCTCCCCTCTCCCCTTCTCCCTCCCTCTCCCGTCTCCCCTTCTCCTTCCCTCTCCCCTCTCCCCCATTCTCCGTCCCTCTCCCCTCTCCCCTATTTTCCTTCCCTCTCCCCATTTTTCTCTGATCCCCCATTATTCCTGCCCCTCCC
>NW_028234405.1:14319003-14326503 GCF_977035675.1 Penaeus japonicus | reverse complement strand
TTCTTTATTTCCCTTCCTTCCTCTCTCCCTCCCTCCATTTCTTCTTCTTTCCCTTTCTACATTCTTTCCTCCCTTCTTCCCGCCCTCTCTCTTTCTCTCCTTCTTTATTTCCCTTCCTTCCTCTCTCCCTCCCTCCATTTCTTCTTCTTTCCCTTTCTACATTCTTTCCTCCCTACCTCTCTCTATATCCCTTCTCCATTCTTTCCCTTCCTCCCTATTTCCTCCTCTCCCCTTCCTGTTCTGGCTCCTTCTTCCCTCCCTCCCTCTCTTTTTCTCTACCTTTCTTCCTCCCTCTTTCCTTTCTTCTCTTTCTCCTTCCCTTTTTCCCTTCCTCCTTCTCTCTCCTCCCTACTTTTATCCCAATTCCCGTTGAGAGACAATCCCCTCTAATTCCATCTCTGGCGAGTGAAAGTCCCCGGTGGAGCCCGCCATGCTTTGCCCTTATCTTTGATTGGGTTCTTGAGTTCGTCATATCAAACTTGGCTTTGTATCACCCGCTTCCGAGCCAATTGGATGTTCGTGTCTGTCTGTCTCGTGGATACTGGAGCGCCTGTCGTGTCTGCCCCCACGGCCTGTGTGTGTGTGTGTTTTTTTGTCGTGGTGTATTTTTTTTTTCTTCTGAGCGGGGGAGGCGCTATGGGTCCGGAGGGTGGGGGGGAAGGGGGATGGGTTGTGTGTTGTTTTTTTGAGGTGGGGGGGAAGGGGGATGTGGTTGTGTGTGTTTTTTTGTGTGGTTGTGTTTATTTTCTGTTTGTGTTGATGTAGTTTTGTCTTTTTGTGGTTTGTTATATAATTAATTTTTTTTTGTTGTCTATATAATTTATTTGCGCGTTGTAGGCAGCGCGTCTATATCACTTCTTCCTTCGCTTCGCCTTTTTTCCTTCTTGTTCTCGCTCCTTCAGTACCTGCCTAGAGTTCCAACTCCTTTGCCCCCCCCCCCCGTGTACCCTTTGGAAAACGTGTCTTGTTATCGTCTGGTTACTATTATCTTTGCTTGCTTTGTTGTGTTTCAAAGGATTATAGTGTGTTTGGATGTTCCCCGCATTTGAATTTGTATGTGTTTCTATAATCACATAAATTGATGCTTCTCGTTTATTTGATCCAGAATTTGTTTGGCTCGTGTTCATTTTCATTTAAAGATAAGAAAAAATATATCGAAACGAGTCCTGGACAACTGTGGCTCGTTTTAGATTGACTGACATCCGGGGCAATATGTGGTAAAAGACATTTCCGCTCCGGCCTTTTAGGGAGTTTGTTCTACCCTCCTTTTTTACGAGAATCTTAAATTTTCCATTCCATCAATTTGTTTTCACCCCTCCCTCCCTCCCCCATCTTTCTACCGCCCTCCTTCTACTTTCCTTTCCATCAGCTCGAGCCAAGATCCTTCCCCTCCCCTCCCCTCCCTGCGTCAACTTCCATCCTCCCCCCGTCACCCTATTATCAACCCCCCTCCCCCCCAGCTTCAGCCTCCTACTCCTTCGTCACCCCTCCTCCCTCTTCTTCCCTCGTCTAGGAACCTAACAATACCTCACATCCCAGTTCACTTGCCACAACCTCACAACGCCACTTTCTCGACCTATACTACCTGTATATATACCAACTTTGTACAGCTTTGCACAACTTGAGACGATAACTTTCCACAGTGGTCTGTTTTTTTTTTTTTTTTCTTTTCTTTTATTGATGTCCCTTTCTGAGCTCTCTTCATTTTCTTTATCCTTTCCTTCTTTTCCTTATATAATTTATCCTTCCTTTCCTCTTTCTTTCTCTTACTTTCTTCGCCCTCTTTTTCCTTGATCTACTTCCGTCCCTTCTTTCCTTTCTGCTTCCTCTTATTTTCTTCCTTTTTTTCTCAATATTTTTTTTCTCCTACCTCTCATTCTTTCCCTACCTTCTCTCTTACCATTCTCCCTTTCCCCCTTTATTTCTCCACTTCCTTACCTCCTTTCCCTTTCATTTCTCCCTTTCCCTTTTTCCCTCCCTTCTCCCCCTCCATCCTTTCCAATCCTTTCCCTCCCGTCCTTCTTTCATTCTTTTCCTCCATTCCCCTCTTTTCCATCCTCCCTTTCCTTCTTTCTCTCTTCCCTTCCCTCCCCTTTCCTCTTCCCCCTTTCTCTCTCTTCCTACCTTTCTCCCTTCCTTTCCTCCCTTCTTGTGGCCTCCGCTTCATTGCTTGACTCTACTTAATGCTTGCAAGTTCTCTTTACTGGATTTACACCGCCTGGTTCCAACTGTTTCAAGGTGTCTAATGTTTTCCAGATGTGTCTATTTCACCTTTTTCGTAATATTCCTCTGTTTTGGCACTTTTCTTTTCGCTTTTTATCCTTTTTTGCAATTTATTTCTTCCTATGCTTTCCCGCGTTTGCATATGTCCATGTTTCCCGTATTTTCTCGTTTGTTTCGTATTTCCCCTCTTGTTTCATTTCTTCTTTCCCGTTTTCGCCTTTTTCCTTTTTCTTTCTCTTCTCATTCTACCGTTTCTCGAAATTTGTTTTTGCAACGTTGCATTTTCCCGCTTTGCTTTACTTTCCCGTACAACGATGGAAGTAATAAAGCCACGATCTTTACTAAACATTCCAAAGCCTGTTATGCAATACTCATTCAACAAACATACCTCGTTGCAATCATATTCCTTACGCTAAATGTATCAGAAATCAACGTTCTGCAACACCTTGCGTTGAAGATGACTCCCTAACGTACTCGCAAGCGCATTCATGCTTGCACTGAGAGCATTCCATTCTTGCTCATATCACACCCATTGCACGCACAGGTGGAGAGGATAATTGCAAACGCGTGACTGAGCCTCCTGGTCCGTGTGTGGGGGGGAGGGGAGGGGAGGGAAGGAGGATGTGTGTGTTTTTTGTTTGTTTGTTTGTTTGGCTGTGTGTTGTGTATTTGTTTATGCTGTGTGTGTGTGTGCTTGCTTGTTTGTTTATGGTGGGTGTTTGCGTGTGGAGGCTGTGTTTTTGTGGGGGTTTTCCTTGTATGTGTATGCACTTGTGTACAAATACTATATGTTCAATGACTGTATGTCTATCTGTTAAAACACGTTTTAAAGAATCCCTTTTCTTTCACCCCCACCTCTAAAAAAAGAGTCTCATTTCCGTCACGCCCGCTTGATGTGCGTCATCCCGCCGCCCACACGCCCAGAGCTTGATTGTCGCGATGGCTCCCACGCCCGGACACCGCGAAAGGAGTCAGCCATCGTAGCTTTTCCCTCCTGACGATTCTGTCATGAGTCAGGTAGTCTGGAGAGCCCCTTGCTCACGCTATCCATCCTTGCTTTCTCCTTCTCTCTCGTTTTTGCTGTCTCGTTTGGACTTTTTCTTTTCTTACTCCTCTTCCCTTTTTCATTCTGTGGTTTCATTATCTCTTTCTTCTGCTTCTCTTCCCTCTCTTCCTGTGACTGTTTCTTAATTTTGTTCTTCCTTCTTTCCCTTACCCATTTTTCTTTCTCCTGTGATATTCCTAATCCCAAACCCTCCTTCTTCTTCCCTTTCCTCCTCCTATTCCTATACCCATCTTCCTATCCTCATCTTCTCATCCTCTCCATCTTCTACCCCATTCTATCTCCTTTTCTTTCTTCTCCATCCTCAATCCTCCTCCTCTTCTTCTCTCCTTCGCCTCCCTCCAACCTCCTTTTCCTTTCTTCCTGCCTCCCTTCGTTATCTTCCCTCTTCTCCCTTTTCCTCCCTCCATCGTCCTCATCCCATCTACTCGCCCCACTCCTCTTTACCACTTCTCCTATCCCCTCTTCCCCAATCCACTCTCCCCAACTTCTTCCTCGCTCCTCCCTCCTTCGTGCCCTCACCTTTCTCCCCGCCCCACTTCCTCTCTCCTCCTACTCTTTACCTCTCCCCTTTCTTCCCGTTCCCCTTCCTCTCTCCTCTTACCCTTTTCCTCTCCCCTTTCTCCCCGTCCCCACTTCCTCTTTCCTCCTACCCTTTCTCTCTTCCCCTTTCTCCCTGCCACATTTCCTCTCTTCTCCCCCCCTCAATATCCCAACCCCTTCTACCCCCTTCCCCTACCCCACTCTTCCCCCCTCCTCTTCCAACCTCCTCTTCATAACAGCTCCTCCCTCCCGAGTCCTCGCCCCGATGACGTCACGCGCGTAACTCGTACCAAGACGTAACGAAGACGAAGAGGTCAAGAGGTCAAGAAGGACGAGGGTTTCTCTCCGACCGAGTTATAGCCCACGTCCGAGGCTGACTGACTGACTGACCTGTGTGACCTTTTCTCTGCGCTGACCTGCCAGTGATTCAGAGAGGATCATTAAAACAGAGAAAAATGCGTAGGAGAGGGAGTGTGAGTGGGAAGGTGGGAGATGTGGGAAGGGGAGTGTGTGGGGGGGGAGGGGAGGGTTGGAGGATGTGTGTGTTTTTTGTTTGTTTGGCTGTGTGTTGTGTATTTGTTTATGCTGTGTGTGTGTGTGCTTGCTTGTTTGTTTATGGTGGGTGTTTACGTGTGGAGGCTGTGTTTGTCTGTATATGTATATGCACTTGTGTGCAAATACTATATGTTCAATGACTGTATGTCTATCTGTTAAAACACGTTTTAAAGAATCCCTTTTCTTTCACCTCCACCTCTAAAAAAAGAGTCTCATTTCCGTCACGCCCGCTTGATGTGCGTCATCCCGCCGCCCACACGCCCAGAGCTTGATTGTCGCGATGGCTCCCACGCCCGGACACCGCGAAAGGAGTCAGCCATCGTAGCTTTTCCCTCCTGACGATTCTGTCATGAGTCAGGTAGTCTGGAGAGCCCCTTGCTCACGCTATCCATCCTTGCTTTCTCCTTCTCTCTCTTTTTGCTGTCTCGTTTGGACTTTTTCTTTTCTTACTCCTCTTCCCTTTTTCATTCTGTGGTTTCATTATTCTCTTTCTTCTGCTTCTCTTCCCTCTCTTCTTGTGACTGTTTCTTAATTTTGTTCTTCCTTCTCTCCCTTACCCATGCTTCTTCCTCCTGTGATATTCCTAATCCCAATCTCACTTGCCCTCCTTCTTCTTCTCTTTCCTCCTCCTCTACCCATCTTCTTATTCTTCTTCTTTTCCCTTCCTCATCTTCTCATTTTCTCCATCTTCTACCCCATTCTGTCTCCTTTTCTTTCTTCTCCCTCCTCAAACCTCCTCCTCCTCCTCTCTCCTTCGCCTCCCTCCAACCTCCTTTTCCTTTCTCTCTGCCCCTTTCGCTATCTTCCCTTTTCTCCTTTTTCCTCCCTCCGTGCTCCTCATCCCATCTACTCGCCCCACTCCTCTTTACCACTTCTCCTACCCCCTCTTCCCCAATCCACTCTCCCCAACCTCTTTCTCGCTCCTCCCTCCTTCGTGCCCTCACCTTTCTCCCCGCCCCACTTCCTCTCTCCTCCTACCCTTTACCTCTCCCCTTTCTTCCCGTTCCCCTTCCTCTCTCCTCTTACCCTTTTCCTCTCCCTTTTCTCCCCGTCCCCACTTCTTCTTTCCTCCTACCCTTTCTATCTTCCCCTTTCTCCCTGCCACATTTCCTCTCTTCTCCCCCCCCCCCCTCAATATCCCAACCCCTTCTACCCCCTTCCCCTACCCCACTCTTCCCCCCTCCTCTTCCAACCTCCTCTTCATAACAGCTCCTCCCTCCCGAGTCCTCGCCCCGATGACGTCACGCGCGTAACTCGTACCAAGACGTAACGAAGACGAAGAGGTCAAGAGGTCAAGAAGGACGAGGGTTTCTCTCCGACCGAGTTATAGCCCGCGTCCGAGGCTGACTGACTGACTGACCTGTGTGACCTTTTCTTTGCGCTGACCTGCCAGTGATTCAGAGAGGATCATTAAAACAGAGAAAAATGCGTAGGAGAGGGAGTGTGAGTGGGAAGGTGGGAGATGTGGGAAGGGGGAGAGGGAGAGAGGGAGAGAGGGAAATTAGGAGGGAGGGAGAAGGGAGAAAGGGGAAGGTAGAGAGGGGGAAGGGAGACAGAAAGAGAGGGAGAGGGGGGTGAAGGAGACGCGTGAAAGGGAGAGAGGGATGGGGGTAGGGGTGTAGAGAGAGGAAGAAGGAGAGAATGGAAGGGAGAAGAAGAGATGGAGGAAGGGAAAGAGGGAAAGAAAGAGGGAGGGGGAAGGTACAAAGGGTAAAAGGAAGAGTAGGAGAGACAAGGAAGGAAAAGAGGAAGAGAAAGGGAAAGGGAGAAGCAGAGAGGGGAAAGGGAGAGAGGGGAATGGGGAATGGGAGAGAGGGGAATGGGGAATGGGAGAGAGGGGAAGGAGGAAAGGGAGAGAGGGAAAGGGAGAAAGGAAAAGAAGGGTGAATGGGGAGGAAAAGGGAGAGAGGGGGAAGGAGATGGGTAGAGAAAGAAAGACGGGGAAAGGAAAAAGGGAGGGAGGGGGAAGGAAGAGAGGGAGAGAAAGAAACTAGAGGAAAGGGAGAGACAGAGGCATGGGGAGAGGGAGAGTCGGGGTAAGGGAGAGAGGGAGAGAGGGGGGGACAAACGCACAGGTGATATCGCCGGACAAAATATATGTAGTTTCCGCGAGAAATACTCCCATTTTTCTTCCGCGAGGAAAAGAGAGATAAAAAGGAAATTATATGAAGGAAAGAAAAGAAAAAGGAAAGTCGTGGAATGTCTGTTTATCAGAAATGGAAAGGCCGTAAAAATGAAAGAAAAAAAGTTGCAAGAAAGATATCAAAGATTACTATTTTTTTCATTTACTTCTTTATTTGTTTGCTTATTTCTTTGACAATAATTGATAGCTTTTAGTCATTATAGATAAGGACAAAACTTTTGGTAGATATTTCGGTGACAAGAACATAAAAAAACAACAAAGCCCGTCTACAGTGTTATACTTTAAAACTGCAATTGCACGCATACCATCGATGCTACAGTCTTTTCCACCTAAAGATAACACAACATAAATGTCACTGAAAAGCAAAAAAGAATATTCGAATAATCAGAACACTATCAGTCTCATCTATTAGAAGTAAACGCAGACAAAAAAAAAATAATAATAATAAAAAAAAGATAATAATAATAATAATTTGTAGAAAAGAAAAAGAAATGAATGTAATAAAACAGACAAAGGTCAAGGAAAGATGATAATTCTAAACACACAGACATGAAGAATGAAATTCAATCAAAACAAGAGTGAAAAGGGATAACAAATATAGATGGGAAGTATATCAAACCGCCTTATTTCGAAATATATGGGTAGATGTAGAGATCAAACGAGAAGGAAAGAAAAAGAAAGAAATAATTAGGATATAGACCAAGAATCAAAGAAATGATAGAAAAAAAGGAGAAAGTGGACATAAATAAGAGATTAAGAGCAAAACACTTAGAAGGGAAAGAAAAAAACAAACAAAGACAAAGATGATTAGAAAATGAAAAAGAAAAAAGAAAGATGATGCATACAAAGATTAAGATATAATTCCTACTAACGATAGACAAATAGACAGAGATAGATCGGATAAGTAAACAGGATTGTGAAATATACTAATCATGTATTCATACAAAAAAAAAAAAAAAAAAAAAAAAAAAAA
>NW_028234405.1:14306503-14314003 GCF_977035675.1 Penaeus japonicus | reverse complement strand
GGAATAAAAAGAAAAGAAGATATGTCGACGACCCCCAATGATGATTTGAAGAATGTGGACCATGATTATCGCTGCATTTTATTTACGTGGCGCGGTCTCTTAAAGCATTCATGGCCGTCTCAGCAGCACCATGACTCCAGACGATTCATGCCATCATGGGCGCACCACAGGCCATGAGAATCGACCCCGAATGACCTGTTCCGGCAGAGCAATTATCCGCAAACCGCCAGACTATTGGTGTCCAGCTCATTACTACGGTTAATGACAGTTACTTGTCACTCTCACATACAGAGGGTCGGTTCCAGAGACAAAGGGGGACACTCAGTACATACGTGAGGCACGCTCAACTTCACAACAATTTCTTTAATTTGATTCTAATTCTAAAGAAGGCTGCCCCTTTTTCTGACGTCAAGGACAAGTAAAAAGAACCAAGGTAAGATGTGATACGTTGACGAAGAATTAATACCCCTTCCAGTAGTTCTCAAGACGTATTATTACGGGCAGTCGCAAGCACAAGGAATTATGACTCCCTTAGCGCCTTCGGGTCGCTGTAATTCTCGAAATTATGAGAAGAAATGGGAATAGGAGACGCTGAGGGAAAGCATAAGGGACGAAGCTGAGAATAAGGGATGTGTGAGAATAAAGAATGAAGGGGACGGAGGGCAAAGAACAGAATCATCAGAGAAAGGGAATGGAAGTGTCGAGTTAAACCTCAAATTGGGTTTTCTTGGATGGCGACTGTTGGTAAAGTTCATAGCGTGTGGAGATTTGATTGATATTATCTTTATTATAGTCATTTTCGCTGTTATCGTCACCGTTATCAGTTATTGTCTTTATCAGTATTGTTACTATTCTTACTAATACTACAACAATAACAATAACAGCTTTTATAACGATTAATATTGTTGTTTTTGTCGCTGATGTTATAGTTGATATTACTATTCTTCGCATTGCTATAATCCTTAATATTATCCCTATTACTATCATTATTAAACACATCATTCCTCCCATTATTATTCCCATTGCAATAAAGAGTCGAACAGATAATGAACATCCACATGCAATGAAAATCCTCCAGGCAAGTTTAAGGATCAATAAAATGATATAAAAGAAGGGAAGCCAAATTCAAGAAGCATCATAGCCCCCCCCCCACCCCCTCCACCTCCCACCTCATCCCGACCCCGTCCAACCCACCTTAAAAAAAAAAAAAAAAAAATAGTGCTCTTTAAGGGGGCACTAATGTAATTTACGAGTACATCAGACCTTGCCATGGGATCACGCAGGAGCTCAAGCTTAAATCAGAAGGCAAGTATCTCCTCTTGCAAGGCGCGGGTCTCTTGCTGTCTTTATAAATTTCTTGTCTAATCCCATCCCGCCTGAGCAGCCAGCAAGGCCACATGCCTAAGCGCTTGGGGGGACACAGGGGGGGGGGGTGGCAAGGCAAAGAGGGGCATGGGGGAGGGTGGTTGGTGGGGGAGGGTAGTGGGGGAGGAGGCGATGGGCGGGGGGGGAAGAGAGATAAGGTAGAAGGGAAGGGGCAAAGGGCACGAGACGGGAGAAGAAGTGGAAGGGTGGGTACAGGGTGGGAATGCGGAATGGTGAGGAAATGTGAGAGGAAGGGGGAGAGACAGAAAGAGGGTCAAGGGCGGGGAGGGTGGGGGGGTGGGGTGTATAGGGTAGGAGGGATAGGGGACGATGCTCATGCTTCCGGCAAGTGGCTAGTTTTATAGAGATGGTCTATTGAATTATTTTATTTCCTTTTTTTCTTTTTGTAAGTAAATGTGAATTACATATAGCGACGATGACACGGATAATATTCGATATAGATATTTTATTTATATATATATATATATCTATATATTCTATATATATACTATATATATAGTGTATATATATACATATATGTATGTATATATATTTATATATTTTATATATATATATATATTTATATTATATTTATATATATACTTATATAAATACTTTGTATAGTATATTTATATCTATAATATACAACGCAATTATATATATTTTTACTTACTATATTTACTATATATATTTATATTTATATTTTTATAATATACTTATATATTTATATATAGTAGAAAGATATATATGTTAGTATATATATATATGTGTGTGTATATAATATATTAGATATATATATGTGTATGTGTGTGTGTGTGGTGTGTTTGTGTGTGTTTATATATTATAACATATTATATATGTATATTATATTATGTATATATATATATATATATATATATATATATATTTATATTTATTTTTTATGTATAGGGATATTTATATATACACCATTTATGTTAATATGTATTATATACACACACCACCACACACATATATATATCATATATATATTTATATATTTAGAGATTTGATTGATATATATATATATATATATGTGTGTGTGGGTGTGTGTGTGTGTGGGTTATGTTATATATATGTTTGTGTGGTGTGTGTGTGTGTGTGTGTGTGTATGTAGACACACTTATAGTTAGATTTATCATAGATATACACAATTATAGAGATATATATCAATATATCAATATATCAATATATTTATATTTATATACTATATATTTTGTGTGTGGTGTGTGTGTGTGTCGTGTGGGTGTGTGTGTAGTATATATATATATATATATTTATATATATATATAAGATATATGTGTTGTGTGGGTAGTGTTGTGTGGTGAGTTGTGTGTAAACATATACACAATATATGTACATACATACATTAATATATGAAATGTGTGTGTGTGTGTGTGTGTGTGTGTGTGTGTGGTGTGTATACATATACTATATTATGTACAATATATATATTATTATATATATATAATATATATATATATATATATATATTATATATATTTATATATATATATATATATATGCGTGTGTGTGTGTGTGTGTGTGTGTGTTTGTGTGTCGGTGTGTATGTGTGGGTATCTACGTGTATGTGAGTATGTGTGTGATTGTGTGTCGGTGTGTATGTGTGTGTGTGTGTGTGCGGGTTTGTGCGTGTGTGTGTGTGTGCGTGTATGTGAGTGTGTGGGTGTTGTTTATATATATGTGTGTGTGTGTGTGTATCTGTGTGTGTGTGTGTGTGTGTGTGATGTGTGTGTGTGTGAGTGCGTGTATGTGATTAGTGTTGATTGTGGTTATATATATATATATATATATATATATATTATATATATATAGATATATATATATTTACTTATACATATTACGGTAATACGGTGTCGGGTTGATGAAGAATGATAGTTTGATAAGAGATAGTTTAGATAATGTGTGTGTGTGTGTGTAATGTGTGTGTGTAATATATATATACATACATCGCATACTAGTACTTATATCTATATACTATATTATATATGATATATATATATATACATTATATACTACATACATACATACATACATACATTCTATATATATATTATATAGATATATATATATATATATATATTATATACATACATATATATATATATATGTATATATGTATATATATGTACACATGTACACACACACACAAACACACACACAATCGCACTACGGCATTACCAGCAGCACACCCTCACAAACACACACACACGAACGTAGGCATACTGACAGCAACACACAAACACACACACACGCACGTACGGCATTACCAGCAGCAAAATTCGAACTTTAAGGGACATTACGTGGGAAAAAAGGCAATTAATATTATAACTTTTGACCGCATCTCATGGGATTAGTTCCAAATTCCCTTAATATTTAATAAAAGCCGCGAGGAATTTAACATTCATATCACTGCTGCGACTACACACCATAATTTCTATAAAAACAACAATTCGTGGAAAATGGTATGGGAATGCATCCGGGAATTCCCGGCGACTTCGGCAAACAAAACGATTGGGAATGCATTCGGCAGACTAGTCGGGGCACGTATGAAATAATAATTTATAATGTGATTATAGTTAAATATGTAATGAAAATTATAATGAGGGATTATGATAATGTTGATGATATTAAAATATCATTTTTCATAATTATGATGATTATCATCACTACCATTATTATTATTATTATTGTTATTATCATATTGTTATTATTATTACTATTATCATTATTATCATTATTATTATTATTGTTATTATTATTGTTATTATCATTTTTATTATTGTTGTTGTTGTTGCTATTATTATTATTATTATTATTATTATTATTATCATCATTATTATTATTATCATTATTATCATTATCATTATTATTATTGTTATTATCATTTTTAGTTTTTATCATGATTACTATCATCATCATTATAATGACAATAATAATCATTATGTTAACTATGATATTAATGATATCAAAGTTAATGATAACGATAATGATAATAATGACGATGGTAATAATGATGATGATAATAGTGATGGTAAAGCTAATGATAGCAAAACGATACTAATAACAACAGTGATAACAAGTTATTTATAATGATAATGATAAGAACACTAATAATGCTAATTAAGATAATACTAGAGATAACAGTAATGATGATTATCATAACAGTGATAATGATAATAGTAATTATGATAATCATGATATTGATGCTAATGTTAATTATGTTAGTAATGATGATAGTAATAAAAACAATAAGGATAGTAATGATAGTAATAACAATAAATATAGAAATTATAATTATAATGGTAATAGTAACAGTGATAGAAGTAATGAGGATACTATATATAAGAATAGTTGTTATAATGATAATGACAAGAGCAATGATAATTATAGCTATGTTGATGTTATAACAGGAATAAACATAAGGATGATGAAAATGATAATAATGAACTGATGATAATGCTGATAATATTAATGATAATATTTATGATGAGGATTATATTGATGATGATAGGGATAAACATAATGATAACAATAATCATGATGAGAAGCTATTATAATTTTATCATTATCATCAATATTATCATTATAATCATTACCATTACTATTATTATCATTATTATTGGTATTATTATCATTAAAATTAGAGTAGAATTAATGATAACAACAACATTGATAATAATCATGATAATCATAATACCGATAATAGTAATATTGATATCAGTTATGATGATGATGGCAATAGCAATGATAGGGATAATCGTGATAATAATAATGATGAAAGTAATAGTAATAATGCTAACAAGAAAACCAATTATAGTGATTATGATTATAACAACAATAAGATTATAGTAAAAATGATGATAACAAAAATATTGATAATAACAGCAGCAAGGACAAGGATGATGAAAAATAATAATAGTAAAAAGAATTATTTTTGTGACAATATAAACATCATTCATAATTCCTGTAGATGCAATATAATAAGAAAGTGATTAGTGTTTACATATAAGATTTGTTTGGCAATACTTGTATTTGCATGTTTATGTGATAATATGTGATATGAGGTAACATAGACATTGTCACGCAAACGTAACCAAGCACACACATACACAAACACACACACACACACACAATCATAAACACATACAAAAACACAACAACCACAAACCAAAACACAAAAACACACAAAAAAACAAAAACAAAGATGGACAAACAATACACAGACACAGGAACTTCTCCTGTATCTCCTCCTGTGAGACCTCTTCACGGACACCCAACGCTCCTCAAGGGGTTCCGGTCACGAGATAAGAGAGACTGTTACACTCACGCGATCAGACACTGACTCTGAATCAAGGAAAGAAGACAAGTAGCTACACACATTATATATATAAATATATGCACTTGTGTTTATAGAGCTAAGTACGCAAGGATTAAAGAAAGGCAGATACAAATATATATACACACAAATATATATACACAGATCAACGTCCAAATCAAGCAACAAATAAACAGTAAGCACGCACAAATACACACAGGCACACACACACACACACACACACACACACACACACACACACACACACACATAATCTATACGATCATTAATACTGAGTGTCGAAGAACAATAAGTAATGACCCTATTATTAGCACTGGCTAACTGACCTTGACCTCGTTGGGGAAGAGCATATAAGGGAAGAATGGAGAGGGAAAGAAGAGGAGAGGAAGAAGAGGGGAAGAGGGAGAGGAAAAAAGGAAGAAGGGAAAGACTGAGGGAGGGAAATGGGAGAGGGACCGAGGAGGGGGAAAGGGGAAGAGAAGGAAGGGTGGAGAAGGAGGGGAAGGAGGAGAAGAAAAAGGGAGGAGGAGAGGGACTGAGAAGGGGAAGATGAGGAGAGGAGGAGGAAAAAGGGAGGAGGAGCAGCAGAGGAGGTGGGGGAAAGGGGAAGAAGGCAGAGGGGAGAAGAATAGGAAAGAGGTGATAGAAAAGGGATGAGGGGGAAGAGGGGAGGAAAGGGATGAGGGGGAAGAGGAGGAGCAGAGGAGGTGGGGGAAAGGGGAAGAAGGCAGGGGGGAGAAGAATAGGAAAGGGGTGATAGAAAAGTGATGAGGGGGAAGAGGGGGGGAAAGGGATGAGGGGGAAGAGGGGGAGGGGAAGGGATGAGGGGGAAGAGGGGGGCAAAGAGAAGGCGGAAAAGGGACGTAGGGAGAGACATAGAATACAAAGAAGCAGGAAAAAATGATACAAGAAGAGGGTGAAGAGTAAGCAATACGAAAGGAGGAAGACGGGGAAGAGGGAAGGAGAAAGAGAGTCTCTTCTCGAGACAGAGTGGGAAGAAGAGGAGAGTGAAAAAGAAGAAGGAGAATCGAATTGGGAGAAGAGGAAACGTTAAATAAGGAAGGTAAGGCACGTCAGGAAAGAAGAATAGAAAGGAAGGTCAGAAGAGGAGGAGAAGAAGAGGTAGTGAAGGGGAATAGAAGGGAGGCGATGAGAGGAGGGAGAACTAAAGAGGAAATAAGGGTGTTTTGGATGGCTTCGATGATTCTTTGATACAACAAAGTTTAGGAAAAATAAATTGATATTCGTTAAAATAAAATAACAGTTATCCCAGTTGATTTACATTCTTTTCATATTCGTCATGAAAAGAAATCTTTTAATGAAATCCCACAAAAAAAGTCCTACTTGATAAAAAAAGAAAAGAAAAAAAAGATATTCATCCAGTAAAAAAAAGTCATTTAAATCCCATTCGATGGAAAGAAAATAAATCAAATATTCGCCCCCTCCCCCCCAAAAAAAAACATAAAAAAAAAACACTTACATCCCATTTAATGGAAATTTTCTTAAATCCCACTTATTGGAAAATGTCTTTGATATTCGTCAAGCAAAAATCGTCGAAGTCTTTCCCTAAACTTTGTCCTCCTGGAAATCGCCTCAGGCTGCCCGGGACAATAACTCACGGTGCACATTGACTCTCATATATCCGGGTCGGGGAGGTCGCTTGTGCCCCGGAGGCTTAGGGCTTCGCGTGCCGTATGGAGGCTGAGGAACAAGGCTCTTATTGACCGATATCCCCTTTTCAAATCGGGGGAAGTTGG
>NW_028234405.1:14281503-14286503 GCF_977035675.1 Penaeus japonicus | reverse complement strand
TTTTAAAATAAAATAAAAATATAAAATAAATATATTTTAATATAAAATAATAAAAATATATATAAATTTTAAAAATATATTAATATATATGGTAATTAAATATACAACAAAAAAAAAAATAAAAGGGAATAAAAAGATAATATAAATATATACACACACACAAAACACCACACACACACACACACACACACACACACACACAAAATTTTAAATTTTAAAAACAATAAAAAATAATAAATTTTATAAAATAATAAAAATTAGTATAAAATTAAATATAAAAAAAAATAAAAATTTTGGGAAAATATTTTAAAAATATAATTATATAAATATATATAATATATATATATATATATATATAAATAATACACACCCACTCACACACACAATATATATTATATATATGATATCAGTATAAATATAAATAGATATATATATATAATATATATATATATGTATATATAGATATATATCGCCATATATATATCTATATATATATATATATATATATATATATATATATATATAAATATATAAATATATATGTGTGGATATAATAATATGTTAATATAATCTATTTATATAATATATATTATATATAATATATTATATATAATATATAATATATAAAAATTATATATATATATATATGTAAATGTATAAGACACTTTAATTGTGGACTCTATAAATCACAATATCTATATATATATCTAACACTACTAAATATCAATCTCTATATATGTAAGTTGTTTGTTGTGTCTATAAAACAAACTTATATTAAAATCTATAACTATCTAAATAAATATCAATATATATAACATAACTCTAACTAATACATCTCAAAAAATATATATACAAAATATATAAACCTATTTATAAAAATATATCTTATAAGTCTCACCAAACCATCTGTATATTAATATATATAACAATATAACTCTATATAAAAAAACTATATATCAATAATATATATATAACCTCTACATCAATATGTATATTATATATAATAATATTAATATAATATCCATAATATAAATCAAACAACAATATAAAAATTACAAAAATCTAAACAAACATACATCTATACAATCTAAAAAATATATAAATATCTATATAAATATAAAATATATATTCTATATATCTATATAAAAACACTCTCCTATATAAATAATATATAGTGTCTAATATATCATAATCCGAAAAATATCTATACTCCTATCTCATATAAATAACTATATATATCTATGTGTGTGTATGGTAACAAATGTACATACTATTTGTGTATAACGGCATATATATATCATATAACTCTATATATATATAAATCTATAACTATATATAACTTAATTCTCTATATATGTAGAGTTAGTGTGATTCATACATTCACAAAAACTCTAACCATCCACAAACTATAACTCACAAACACTCAATCTCTATCTCTAAATCACACTCTCAACTATCACTCTCCTTAGAGTAGGTGCGTATATATAATCATCAAACTAAATCACTATCCATATATAAATCTATAAATATATAACACTATATAAATTATCTCTATATAACATTCATATACATATTATATAGTCTATGGTATATATATATATATAATAAATATATAATCTATATATTAAAATAAATATAGTATATATATCTATGTATATTTATATATATGTGTGTGTTGTGTGTGTGTGTGTGTGTGTGAAATATGTGTGGTGTGTGTGTGTTGTGTGGTGTATATGTATAAATATATATATGTTTGTGTGTTGTTTTTAATATAGTATGCTATTTTTTAAAAAAATTTTATTAATGTTTAAAAAATATATATATATAAAAATATACATATATATATATAATATATCTATAATATAGTTTATATATATATATATACATATATATATATATGTGTGTGTGTGTGTGTGTTTGTGTGTGTGTCATTTTTTTTCAATATTACATATATAATGATTAGGATGATAGTTATGATAAGCATAATAACAATATTTAAACGAAATAATAAAGACATGAATGATAAGAATAAGAAACAGATCTAGAGAAATAAAAATAAGTCTGTAAAACATGTGAATCCTACGGTGACTAGGGACTTGATATCAGAATATAATATTACATATATAATGATTAGAATAATAGTTATGATAAGCATAATAACAATATTTAAACGAAATAATAAAGACATGAATGATAAGAATAAGAAACAGATCTAGAGAAATAAAAATAAGTCTGTAAAACATGTGAATCCTACGGTGACTAGGGACTTGATATCAGAATATAATATTACATATATAATGATTAGAATAATAGTTATGATAAGCATAATAACAATATTTAAACGAAATAATGACGACATGAATGATAAGAATAAGAAGCAGATCTAGAGAAATGAAAATAAGTCAGTGTATAACATGTGAATCCTACGGTGACCTGGGACTTGATTTCAGAATATAAGAAATAAAGGAATTATGAAT
Organism: Penaeus japonicus; assembly: GCF_977035675.1. NCBI lineage: Eukaryota > Metazoa > Arthropoda > Malacostraca > Decapoda > Penaeidae > Penaeus > Penaeus japonicus. The sequence goes on along the minus strand of NW_028234405.1, from coordinate 14,284,026 downwards.
AGTCTTTGCTATGCCATTCTACTATGTTACGGTAATTTAGTTTAGATATTTATTTACCACCATGGCAAACTTCACAGGCATGGGCAAGTTGTGATACATTGATGTTGAGTCATAACATTGTTGCTTGCATTGTTTTACAAATTAAGGTAATAACATAATTATAATCTATTGTATATCAACAGTGAATAGACATTTGATAAATCTTAAAATAGGATATCAAATACCGAATTTCGGATAGAGCATAAGCACATCTAGTACAGTTGATGTTATGAAATAATTACATAACACTGCATACCTCATGCTAGGCGGAGTGAAAGGATGTGCCATATGACAATCTGAAATGTAATGTTCAAGTGTTCGTTTATATTCTTCCTTGCAAAGTCATCATTTAGTTTTCTTCTACGTTGCATTCTGAATTGACCAAGCAATACATTCTGTATCCAAGTCTAATTCTTGCAGTCACAATATCACATTGTCTTGTTCTTGTCTTATATGAACCATAAATGAATCTCTCCTGCGAAAACTGGTCAAAATGTTTTATGCTACAGCTTTCAAGTCTTAGTAACATAAGTGCGGGTTTATTCTACCGTAGACTTTCACGGTTATTGTGTCGACTGCGTACTTTCCTTTTTCATCACCACTATATTCTGATAGGTCGGAAAATTCAGATTTGCGGAGCAGATGCTTCGCTTGGCTTATATGCACTGAGGCGAGGCTGCTGTATATATGTATATATATTTATAATATGATATATATATATATATATATATATATATATATATATATATCTATATATATATATATATATAATATGGTGGGTGTGGGGTGTGTGTGTTTGTGTGTGTGTATTTATATATATATATATATATATATTATATATAATCTAGATATATATATATATATATATATGATATTTATTATGAATAAATATATATATATATATATATATATACATATATATAGATATTATATATATATGTAAGTTATACATTACAAATATATATAGAAAAGAGATATATATAGACATATATAGTTATACAGTATATATATATATATATTATAATATAGATATATATATGTATATATATACATACATATATACTATTTTTATTAGATATTATATCTATATTTATTTATATTCTTTATATTTACATACATATAAATATATATATTATATATATATATATATATTATTATATTATGATATATATATATCTATAAACATACTTATACATATATATATATATATAGTATATATATATATAGTAGAAATATATATATATGTATATATATATTTTATATTATTTGAATAGGTATGATATATTACTTTTACAGAGAAATATATCTACTATATAATATTATATATATATATAAAATCCATTATATATATATATATAGAAATATATATCTATATATATATATATTTATATATTACAGACATACCATATATATATATTATATGAATATGTTTATATATATTTAATTTATATTATATATATATATATATTTTATATATATTTGTACACACACGCACATATATATATATATATATATAATATATAAAATTATATATAATATATATATTTCTCTATGTATTTATATATAGATTTATATTATTTATATTATATATATACACACACACAAACATTCGGAACGTCCGATTCTTGTGCATGCCGTTTTTAGCTTGAATGTGCTCCAATGGAAAAAAATCATTGACTTATTACATAGAGTAGATTTACTCTGTCATATATAAGATTGTTCTTACAAAAGGAAAAAAAAATGTGATTTTCTATCGATGAAATAGACTAGATGATACGAAGAGATGTCCAGATGCCCAGAAGTTTAATAGATAGTCCATAAAAAAACGAAACGAAAAGATAGAAAAAAGAAGGAAAAGAAAAAAAGAAAGAAAAAAAGAAGACGAAGCTAAAAGAAGATAAGAAAAACAAAAAGAAGAACAAGAAAAATGAAAGTTGTGACCCGCAGTAAAAGAGGGAATACTCGTGTCTAGCCCAGTTTCCATGGAGCTCCTTGAAGAGTGTAACTTTAAAGCTTCATTTTCCACGGCATTAAAGGCATTGGGAGGTCCAAGAATCATTCAAAGGCGGCGACAGTGTTCCTGATACACCGAGTCCTAAACAGTGTAGTAGGATTCGCCGGAAATACTATTCTGTTTCTGTTAATAGGGTCATGGGGAAAGGGACACACTATTAATTCTTTTTTTTCGAGTTTACTGAAAGTAGTAGGAGTACAAAAAGGGAACGTGTTATTCTTATCTTGGGTCATCATTATCACTTTTCACAGAAGGATGTCCGGATATCGTTTCCCGATAGACATTTCATTACAAGAGAGAGAAAGACAGACAAAGAGAAATAGTAAAAAAGAGAAAAAAAAGAAAGCCAAAATAAAAGGAAACCAAGCCAGCCTTTTCGAAAGTCTCCAGCTGGCTGAATATTACCGTTGTCATTTTTCTGATGATGAGACCCGCTTACGTCATTCTCTAGACGTCATCACTCTTCCTTT
>NW_028234405.1:14274003-14276503 GCF_977035675.1 Penaeus japonicus | reverse complement strand
TATATAGATATAATATATGATATATATATATATATATAGTATACATATACATATATATATATTTATATATTTATATATATATATATATATATATATATATATGTATATATATATATATATGTCTTTGTGTGTATGTGTGTGTGTGTGTGTGTGTATGTATCTATTTGTGTGTGTGTGTGTGTGTGTTTGTGTGTATGCTTCCCATAAAGTTATTTCAATCTATTGAATCACGAAATACACCCAAAAGTCAAAATTCTAACAATAGAATTTCCTTTATTTCTTAAATGTTACAGCTGGCCGGCAGTAAATGTTAATGAAGTGCCCATCTATCGACTTGCCACACGCGCTCTCTCTGCCACCCCGGGAATCCGAGACACGAGGCCAGGAAAACGGGGACCCTCTGATGGCTGTGGCGGGTATTTACATGCTAAACAGCGAGACGAGCACTCTGTCTTTATAACAGGAAGTCGCACCTGTTCTTGTGTGCTCTGTGCGGGATTCTTTCCGTGGTTGTGGGGGATGGGATTCCTTTTCTAAGGTGTTTTCTTTATGTAATCTCTATTGTTTAAAAGCTAATAGAGTAAGTGTATGATGAAAGTTTTATATATATATATATATAGTTATATATATATATATATATATATATATATAATATATACATATATATATATACTATATATATATATATATATATATATATATATATATATATATATATATATAGAGAGAGAGAGAGAGAGAGAGAGAGAGAGAGAGAGAGATAGAGAGAGAGAGAGAGAGAGGGAGAAAGAGTGAGAGAGACAGAGATGTATATGTATATATGTATATATATATATATATATATATATATATATATATATATATATATATACGTGTGTGTGTGCTTGTGTGTGTGTGTGTGTGTGTCTGTGTGTGTGTGTGTGTGTATGTGTGTGTGTGTGTGTATGAATAGATACACATGATAAATCACACACAATATCCAAAAGAAATAGACGATTAAATTCCATAAATACAGCACAGAAAAAAACTCCAAATGGTATCAAATATCAAGAGTCTGTGAGGCTCGTGCATTTGAATGCGACCATCTTAAGAGCTTCCTATTTATCAGAACGAATTGCCTGACAGCGCGGAAGCGGGATTAAGCTCCCTTATAGCTCCGGCATCAACTTGTGTTACGTTTGAACTGGGGAACGTTTACCATTTTCCTCTCGTGGTGGTGGAGGAGGAGGAAGAGGAGGGAGAGGAAGAGGAGGAGGAGGAGAAGGAGGAGGAGTAAGTGGAGGAGGAGGTGGAGGAGGAGGTGGAGAAGGAGGAGGAGGAGATGGAGGAATAAGAGGTAAAAGTGGAGGAGGTGGTGAAGGACGAGTAGAGAATGGAGGAGGTGGAGGAGGAGAAAGATGATTAGGAGGTAAAGATGGAAGAGGAGAAGGAGGTGAAGGAAAAGGAGGATGAGGGGCGGCGGAAGGGCGGTTGTAGGCAAAAAAAAAGAAGAAGAAAGAAAAAAAGAGAAAAGTTATGAAAAAAACGAGATAAAAAAGAGGAGTTAGGAGGAGGAGAACGAGGAAAAGGAGGAGAAGGAGACGGAGGAAAAGGAGAAGGAAAAAAGAGAAGAAGGAGATGGAGGAAAAGGAGAAGTACGAAAAGGAGAAGGAGGAAAAGAAGGTAGAAGAAGTAGAAGAAGGAGTTAAAAGAGGAAGAGGAAAGGGAAGACGAAGAATGAGAGGAGGAAACGAAACCGTCTCTGATCGATAGATACATTTGCTTATTTGATGCTGAGTTATGAAACATCGAAGCTTCCTGCAGAGAGTTAAGAGGAGGAAGGAGTGCAAGGAGGAGGGGGATAGGGGGTGGACGGAGGGAGGTTGGAAGGAGGGAGAGGAGGAGGACGGGGAAGAAGGGGGAGGAGGAGGACGGGGAAGAAGGAGGAGGAGGAGGACGGGGAAGAAGGGGGAGGAGGAGGACGGGTAAGAATGGGGAGGAGGGGAACGGGGAGGAGGAGGTGGAGGGAGGGAGAAAAGAAGGAGAAATGAGGAGGAAGGAGAGGAGGAGACAGAGGAGGGGTAGGTTGAGGAGATGACAGAGGGTGAGGAGGAGGAGGAGGAGGAAGGAATACAAGGAAGAAATGGAAGAGGAACGAGGTGGAGAAGGGAGAGGGAGATAAAATGATAGGAAAAGAAAAGAGGGAGAAAATTTAGGGTGGAAAGGAGAGGAAGAAATAGCCAAATTCTGGGATACAGACTGTTGTCACTGAGAAAAAGAAGATGAAATGTATTGACTAAAAACAATCGAAAAATTCCAAATGATTTTCTTCGAAATGGCCATTAGCAAAATACAGACATACAGACATTCAGAGACAGCGATTCAGTCAGGGAAGGAAATACATATTATGAATATATATCATGAAATATAAGAAGGGAAAAGACAGACAGACAGAGAGAAATAAACAGACAAAGGCATAGAGTCAAAATCAGAAAAAGAGAAAAGGAAAAGAAATACAATA
>NW_028234405.1:14247659-14250159 GCF_977035675.1 Penaeus japonicus | reverse complement strand
GCTATTAAGTATTCTTGGAATATATCTGTACGTCTTAGTTCCTCTTTTTTTCTGTTTGTCCGTCTGTTTAGTCTTTCTTTGTCTTTTTATCTCCGTGTGTCCGTATTTCTTGATCTCTCTATTTTTTTTTCTCTCTCTCTCTTTTTATTTTCTTAATTCAATGTGTTTCTCTCCTTTTTGTCTTTGTTCTTGAGTTTTTCCTTTACTTTTCTTTCTCTCGCTTTTTTCCTTCTTTCTTAGACTTTCTCCCCTTCCCATGCTCCTCCCCTTCTTCTCTTCTTTCTCCGTCTCTCTCTCCCCTATTCACGTCTCTCACTCTCATCCTTCCACCTCCATTTTCCCCCTCCATTTTCCCATTCCCTCAAATCTCACTCCTCCCCTTCCCCCTTCCTCCTACCTTTTCCCCGTCCCTTTCTCCCTTACCCTCTCATCTCACCTCCATCCCTCACCCCCCACGGACCACCCCCATATTTCAAACAAGCTGTCACTCCAACATCTTTTAATCGAGCGCCGTCATAAGACACAGCAGAGAAAAGTAGAAGCAGGAGAGGTCGAGACCGAGACAGAGCTCTCCAGTACCGAAGAGAGACAGAGAATGACGAAGAGAAGAAAAGATTGGAGATCGTGAGAAATACTACCACTTGAGGAGAGAGGATAGGATAGACGACGACCAGGATGAACCTCACGACGTGCCAGAGGGAGAAGAAGAAAACGGAACAGAGACGACCGAGAAAACCAGAACGAGGGAGAGGAGTGGAAGAGGTGAGATGAACTGGAGAGGAGACTGAAGGACCGGAATCCCCCGCGAGGAGGACGGACCAGCACAGTAGAACAAACGTGACGATCGCAGTGCAGAACGAACACGAGGACGAACGCAAACAGAGGGAGACGCGGCTGAGAATAAGAGGAATAGCAACAAAAAAGACAGCCGACCCGGAGAGAGAGAGAGAGAGAGAGAGAGAGAGAGAGAGGAGAGCCAGCGAGCGACGAAGTCAGAGAGGTCGAGACGAAGCCGAAGCGCTAGACGAACCAGAGTGGAAAGAGGGACGGAGAGGACCGAGTAGCGAGAGAGAGAGAGAGGAGAGAGAGAGAGAGTGCAGATGTAGAGAAAGACAGAGAGAAGAGAGTGTGGGAAGAGAGAGAGAGAGAGAGAGCGAGAGAGAGAGAGAGAGAGTCCGGACGCGGCGGGGAAGACGGAGATAGACAGAATGAACAACGACGAGAGGGGACCGCAGGAGAAGAGAGAGAGGAGAGAGAGAGAAGCTACGAGAGAGAGAACAACAGGACTGAGAGAATCGTGACAGAGAGAGACGCAGTAGAGTACCGAGGCGAGAAAGAGAAAGCCAAGGGGGACAGAAAAAAAAAAAAGAAAAAAAGAACGAGAGAGAGAGAAAGAGAGAGAGAGAGAGAGAGACACTCCGCCAAAGTGAAACTTCATCAGGGAGTGTTTGAGTAGCAAGACTTCAATTCACTTTGATTCCGAGTCCTGGGCAACGTGGTAATTAAGCGATAATAAACGGTAAATTAGGCTATGCTGATGAAGATGGATTGGTGGTCTCTGGTGACTTTGGTTCTAAGGTTGTTTACTATGGAATTAGATTATGGTAATTATGGTGAAAGGGGGAGGATGAAGTGCAGTGGCTATGGTCTTTCTCTTTCTCTTTCTCTCTGTTGATTGACGTGTCTTCTCTTTTAGCCGGAATGGTGTGGCCGTATATGAATTAATGTGTAGTGTTATATTGTCCTAAAAAGAGAAGGATGTTGGTAATGAAAATGATGATAGTGATACTTATGATTAGAATAATGATCATGATACCGATTATAGTAAGTATAAGTAACAATAACGATAATGAGGATTGTTATAGTAACGATAATTATGAATGGAATAATGATAGTGATAAAAATTATGATAATAATAATAGCAATAATGATTGAATAGTAGTAATATAAATAATGCTTATGATACTTGATGATGATAATAATGAAAAGAAAAAAAGGAAGAAGATGAAGCTGATAAGCAAAAAAAAAAAAAAAAAGAAAATAGCATCAATATCATTATCATTATCATTATTAGCGTTGTCATTGTTATCATCATCACAACCATCTCTACTACTCCCACAACAACTACGACCATCGTTACCCCTACTACCAATCAACACATCATTAATTTCTACTTAAAATCGAGCATCATATCTCCTGCCTCTGCCCTTGCTTGCACGCGGAACCAGATGCTGACTATCTCATGGCAGACGGAAGTTCTTTTCGCACTCGTCATGGAAGTGCCATCATGGAGAAGTTCACTGCCGTTATTTTTTCTTCCGTGGAATTCTCTTTGCATGAAGTGTTTGAGTGTGATGGTTATTAGTTAGATAGACAGAGAGATAGACAGATACAGAAATAGATGGTATAGATACATAACTTCTTAGACAGAAATAGGTGGGGAGGAGAGAGAGAGGGGGAGAGAGAGAGAGAGAGAGAGAGATGGGCGTAGAGAGGACGA
>NW_028234405.1:14230159-14235159 GCF_977035675.1 Penaeus japonicus | reverse complement strand
CCTCGCGTTTTCATTTCCCTCTTTGCATTTTCCCAATACGCCCTCTCCTCCTCCCCCCTCCCCCCACATGCTCTCCATCTCTCCGCACCTTTCTTCTCTCTTCTCATTCATTTCCTATTCCTCTTACGTTCTATTCTTCCCAAATATCCCCTCCTACTCTCTACCCCCCCCCCCGCCCCCTTTTCCATTCTCCCCTACCTCCACCCCGCCCATAATTCTATCACCCCCTCCTCTTTCCATCCTCCCTACCTCCCTCCACCCCCGCCCATCATCTCTGTCACCCCCCTTCCCCCTTCCAATCCTCCCCAACCCCCTTTCCCGCCCATAACCTCCCCTTCTACCCTCCCCCTCCTACTTACCCTGCCCCTCCCCTCCCCCATCCCAACAGCGAGATGGGCGTGGTCGTCCTCATGCACGAAACAGAGGTCATTAATAGTGATGGAGACACATGGCTGTTATTTACGTCGAGGTAGATCATCCACGCGAGTTATATAATCAACGCCAGGCAGGTAATACAAGTGAGAGGGCCCTTTACAGACGGTAGATTATTCATTTCAGTTAGATAATGTAATACCAGAGGATAGATGATAAAAAAACTAGTTCGGATAGTTTATAAGAGGTTTGATCACTCACACCAGCTAGATGATCTATGCAAGGTACATCATTCACACCAGGTAGATGTTTTACCTCCGATATCAGTCACACCAGATAAATGAGCCACACCAGGTAAACCATTCACAACAGATAGATAATTCATACATCAGGTTGATATCTTACACCGGGTAAAAAGACACACTATTATTTTCCCTTCTTCTCGAGCATCACAACAGTCAGGTATATCAGTGTTAATCAGGATTTATGTTTGTTAAGAGTTGTTTGAAAAGCAGAGACAGACAGAAGACACAGAACATAGACATAGATAGATAGATAGAGACAGGGGCAGGGACAGAAACTGAGACATCCAGATAGAATGATGAAGAAAGAACTAATATAGATCGACTTAACATAGCCAAACAACGTAATCATATAGATAATTTACAGCTGATTGGTAATGCATGATATACAGTTACACGCGACTGTGCATAAATATACATTGACATGTTGAACAAAACGTTATAGGTAATATGGGAAGGATTATCCACACACGATAAACATTTACATATGCATAAACATGTGTTAACAACAAGAAACTTTAGGTCGGAACAGTCGATGTTTATTTATTTGTATAAATAAACAAATAAATATATGCATATATATATATATATATATATATATATATATATATATATATATATATATATATATATACATACACACACACACACACACACACACACACACACACACACACATACACACACACACACACACACACACACACACACACACACACACACACACACATAATATATATATATATATATATATATATATATATATATATATAATATATATATATATATATATATATATATATTTTATATTATATATATATATATATATATATATATATATATATATATATATATATAAACATATATATATATATCTGTATAAAGGAAAAGAGAGAGAGGGAGGAGAGAAACAAAGAGATAGAGAGACAGAAAGAGAAAGAATGTAATTTCATTTGAACAGCCATTTTTCAAATAAAACGCATTAGGTTCCATTTCGTTTTAATCCCAGGTAACATAATTCCCTGGCTTCTGGTGTGGAATTTTCCTCATTTTCTTTCATCTTCCTGTATTCTTATCTTTCCCCCCCCCCCCTTACCACAACTTTCCCTGTATAACTAGAATATTAACTTGGATTAGAAATACAATGTCTGTATCCCATCTTGTACATACATGTATTTATAGATCCGTGTGTGTATCTCTATGTGTGTGTGTGTGTGCATGTGTGTATGTGTGTATTTCCATTCTATTTTTTCAATGGGGTACGAGAGGATTGATTGATAACTTCTAGTTTGTTAGATTGCCGTTTCCTATTTTCTTTTATAAATCTTTTTTGTTTTTTTTTTCTCTTTCTTTCAGTCTTCCATATGTTTCCTTTGAACAAGCATGAATATAGTTTTAGTTTTGGGAGATGGGGAGGGGGGAGGGGTGATCCTGAGACTTGGATAGGGATGAACATGCAAGGGAGTGGGAGGGGGAGGGGGAGAGAGGGGAGGGGAGAGGGGGAGGCGAGGGGGACGGGGAGGGTGTAGACAGAGTACTGAAGATTATGACCTCTTGTGACAGGTTGGGTATTTTCTCTCTCTTGTTTTCTCTTCTCTGCTCTTTGTATTGCAGTTTTTCTTTCTTTCCGTCTCTTTCATTTTGTTTTTCTCTGCTTTAACACTTTTCTCTGTGTATCCCTTTCCTTCTATCTTTCTTTCAAATTTCTGCTCTTGGTTATCTCTACCCGACCTCTCTCCATGTGTCTCTTTGTCTAGTTTTATTCTTGTGTATTTCTTTCTTTGTCTATGTCTGTTCCCTCCCACTCTCCTATTTTCTTTTCTTTTGTTCTCTCTATCACCTATCTCTCTCTCTCTCTCTTTCTCTCTATCTACCTATCTATCCATCCATTTATCTATCTATCTATCTCTTTATCTCTTCTTTCCCCCTCTCCCCCCCCCCTCTCTCTCTCACTCTTTCTCTCTCTCTTTACCTATTTATCTATCTACTTCTCTATCTTTTCTTTCCCTCCTCTCTCTCTCTTTCTTACTTTATCTTTCCCTCTCTCCCTCTCCTCTCCCCTCTCTCTTTCCTCTATCTCTCTCTCCTCTCTCTTCTTTTCCCCGTCTCCTCTCGGAATTTTGTCTCCCTCTTCCTTTTCTCTCTCTCTTCTCTATCCTTATTACTTATGCCTTACACTACCCAGACATAAGGCATATAATGAGCTAAAAGTGAAAAAAAAAAACACACGAGGCAACTAAAAAACGCTTATCGTAAACAAAATATTATACAAACAGAATAAAGAAAAAAGGAGTCACAAAATCTTACGGAATACCAACCATATTCAACTCTATCGAAGGAGAATCCATTAACAGAAAATAATATTTTCTAAAGTCGAATCTCGGAGGGATAATCCCAAGAGCAAACACAGGCTAACGCTTCTTCGAGAAAAAACTAGTGTCTGGAACGCTTGTTCTGACTATTGATTAGTTAATTGGAAAGTAAATTCTGAGCATTTATCAATTATCATCCGTTCCTGTTGTTGCTACTGTTATTATTATCATTATTATCAAAGTACTGTCCGTATTGCTGTTATTGATGTTGTTTGTGGTATTATCATTGTTAACGTTGTTTTAAATTAAATGGAGATATATAGATAAATATAAAGAGAGAGAGGGAGAGAGAGAGAGAGAGAGAGAGAGAGAGAGAGAGAGAGAGAGAGAGAGAGAGAGAGAGAGAAAGAGAGAGAGAGAGAGACCAGCAAAGAGGTCAGAAACAGAGAGCAAACAGACAGTCCGACAGATACAAAGGCAAAGGAACACACTGAAGCATAATCACCACAAGAAATTCGCACAGCCACTTTTATTCTCCTCCATCAAATACTTGAAACAAGGGTCTCTTTCCCCCTTTATCCTCCCGCAGCGGCGAGCAACCGACTGCATCTGCCACCTCGCACTCTTCCTCGCGGCCAACCGGTAGTATTTCACGGAACGGTCCATTAATTTCGGTAATTCCCCTTATCACCGATTCGGACAACGAATTCCTACGTTCCCTTCTTCGACTACTGTTTCAGGAAGGATTGTTCTCTCTCTTGTTCTTTTTTATATATATCTTAGCCCTTTTTATAACCTGGAATGACTGTCGTAACCACCAGTTGCGAAGGGATGGGAAGGATAAGAGTAATTTACCGTTGTCGTTTCGCTGGATAATCTGCCGGGTAAAAAAACGACCGTTGGCAAACCGGTACTCGCACGATTTCAAACTAGCCAATCAGCTGACTACGGGCGCACGACGTTGACCAATCAGCGAGCTCGGCGTGGGAAACTTGATTAAAGAAGTGAGGAGCTCGCTTCTCTCTCTCTTCTTTTTTATTATTTTTTTCGGGTTTTCGTCGGCTGCCATAGTCCAAAATGACGTATTTCCTATGTGTAATCTGGGCTTTTATGCCTTCGTTTTGTTCTCTCTGATGTTAGATGAGTTTGTGATGCAGCGGAAAGAGGAACTGTGTGGGAACATTTGCGTGTTTCAGCTTGTTGTTTTGGTTACGTAAAGTTACGGGCGATGCTTCAAGTTGTGGCGTCGTGAATTTCTCGTTGGCCTTCAGGGAAACAAAGTGTTCTCTGAGATTTTATGAAATCGTTTATCTGGACTGTACTGTATCTGTGTGTGTGAGTGTGTTCGAGTGTGTGTAAGCGTTTGAGTATATGTGTGTGTTTGTGTCTGTATGTGTGTGTGTGAGTGCGTGTGTGTGTGGAGGGAGAGAAAAAGCAAGAGAAAAGGAGATAGAAAATGAAAGAAAGCAAAAGAAGGAAAGATAAGATACCTACGTGTATTACATTTCAGGATATATCCTGCAATAATGAGTCCGTAAATGGACATTAGCATAGCAGTCGATACGTAACTCAATAATAGTAATGGAAGATTCGACGACTTAATAACCATTTAGCTCTAGTTCCACCATGTGATCTAATATTAGAAAAATGAATATATGATGTAGATCCACCGTCCAAGGTACAATTCCAGGAGAGAGGGCCTCAATCGACCCAAGATTAGTCAAGTTTAATCACGATACATAATAAGTTGAAGTGTAATCAACTAAATTCAAGCTGATATGGTTCTCCCGCCACGTCACTTTCGAAGACCGGGATGCTGCGAGGAAAGAGGGAGGGGGAGGGGGTAAGCGGGGAGAGAAAGAGGGACTAAGATTTACCATCTTGATAGATAGACAGGAAAGAAAGATTCACCATCTACCCAGAGAAAGAGAGATGGATAAACAGATAGATAAAGAAACAGATCAGATAGACAGATTGATAGATAGAGAAATAGGCAAACATATAGATTAGAGAT
>NW_028234405.1:14215159-14225159 GCF_977035675.1 Penaeus japonicus | reverse complement strand
CTTTCAGTCTCTCTCTCTCTCTCTTTCTCTTTCAGTCTCTCTCTCATACCTTTCTCCCTCTCTAATTCCCCTTTTCACTATCTCAAAATATCCTCTTTCTCTCTCTTTCCCCCTGTTTTTTACCCTTTCTAATCCCTCTTTTCTCCCTCTCTCTCTCCTCCCCTCCAGATGGCCGAGGCAGCGACAAGTTCTCGAGATATGAGGACCTTGGCGATGACAACGTGATCGACGGCCTCCAGGTTATCGCCGAGAGGGAGATGAACTCCTTCCAGAAGCACATCCCGGGACTCAAGCGCCACGATGCCAAGACCTCCACGATCCGCCAGCACTACTATCCTGAAGGTACGGAAGGAGGGAGGGAAGGTGGGGGGGAGGGAGGGAAGGGGAGGGATGGTGGGAGGGTGGGAGGGAGGGAAGGTGGGAGGGAGGGAGGGAGGGAAGGTGGGAGGGTGTAGGGAGGGAAGGTGGGAGGGTGGGGGGAGCATGGAAGGTAGGAGGGTGGAAGGAAGCCAGGGTGAGAGGGTGGGGAGAGGGCGGGAGGGAGGGAGGGAGGGAAGGTGGGGGTAGGGCGGGAGGGAGGGTGGGAGGGAGCATGGAACGTAGGAGGGTGGAAGGAAGCGAGGGTGGGAGGGAGAGAAGGTAGGTGTGGAGGGAGCATGAAAGGTAGGAGGGAGGGATGAAGGGAAAGTGGGGGGAGGGAGGGAGGGAGGGAGGGAAGGAGGGTAGGTAAGAAGGATGGGAGGGAAGGCGGGGGGGGGGATGGAAGGGTGGAGGGTGGAGGAGGGAGGAGGGGAGGGGGAAGATGGAAGGACGGAAGGAGGGAGGTAGGATGGAAGGTAGGAGGGAAGGAGAGAGGGAGGGAGGGGGTAGAGATGGAGAGAGGGAGGGAGGATAAAAGGAGGGGGGGGAGATAGAAGGAGGGAGGGAGGGAGGATGGAAGGAGGGAGAGAGGGAGAGAGGGAAGGAGGATGGAAGGAGAGAAGGTGGGAGGGAGGGAGAATGGAAGGAGAGTAATGATCGAGGAAGGGGGGAAGGAAAGAAGGGATGGATGGCGGAAAGGAATGAGGTTTGGGCTTGAAGGAGGTAGGAGGAAGGTAGGATGGAGGAAAGGAGGAAGGTAGGATGGAAAATAGGTAAGGAGGAGGTAAAGAGGGACGTCGAGAAACACATCAAGACCTCCATGAACCGCCTGCATTACTGTCTTGAAGGTGCGGGTAAAGGAGAAAAGCAAATGAAGGGAGGGAGGAAAGGAGGTTTGAATGAGGGGGAGGAGAGAGGTAGGAAGAAGGGGAGGGAGAGAAACACATCAAGACCTTCACGATCCGCCAGAACTGCTATCCTGAAGATATGGAAGGAGGAGGAAAGGCGAGAGAGGTAAAGAAAGTGAGAGAGGAGGAGGAGGGGCGGCCTCTATGGGTTCAAGGGGGCTCAGGAAGGTGTGTGTGGGGGGGGGGGAGTTCAGATGCATATTCCAGGACTGAAGCGCCACCACGCCAAGGGGTCCACAACCTGCCTGCATAACTATCCAGAGGGTACGGGGGACGGGAGGGAAAGGAGGGAGTAGGAAGGAGGGGAGGGTGGGCTTGGGACTGGCCTAAGGTTAAGGAACAAAGAGAAGGAGGAAGGGAAGGAAAAATAAAGGAGAAGGGGAGGGGGCAGGGAGAAGAGATGTAAGGAGGGGCAGTTGAGGAAGAGAAAAAGACTGGGTGGGAGATGGGAGGCGTGACCTATAGGAAGGGAGAGAAGTAGGGATGTAAGAAAGGAGGGAGGTAGGGAGATAGAGTAGGAGAGGGGGAGAGGGAGGGGGGCTTGGGAAGCGTGAGGTAACTTGAAGAGAGTAGGGGTGCGGACTGCTTAGTGGAGGAGGAAGGATATTATGTAAAAGACAGGAGGGGGAGTGAGGTATCAAAACGATAGAGATATTTGTTTTCATATTTTTTTCTTTTTGTTTGTATGAAGGATATATACGTATGCAAAGTTTTTGTTTGTTTGTTACATGCACACGCAAGTGTAAACGCGAACACACTCAAGCACATACACACATTCAAACACACATACGAACACAAACAAACCTAAACACACTAATAAGCTCATCCTAAACATACACGGAACGAAACACAAACACCTAATACATACAAACCAGTCAACCATCCACTATATACGGCTCTTTATGGTAAGCATCTCAGAATTACTGTGCCGTAATAATTACCTTTAGTGTTTCGTCTAGGCTTACCGTCATAGCATTTGTTTTCATTACATACATATCCAAGGAAAACAATACTGAAAGTAGGTTGATCATAACAGATTCTTGTTTAGGTTTGCTACATCACAATAAAGAAGCTTCATTGTAACAGATTATTGCTTAACAATCAATCACCATTACCTACGTTATACAAAAATAACAATGAAAGCAGCTTGCTCGTAATTGGTTCTTGCTAAACAATATGCAGCGTTTCGACTGCATTAAATAAACACAAAAGCGTTAATAACTCCATGTTAATACGGTCTTGTTTAACACTTGTTTAGTTCGTATTGTATCGGATTGTGAAAACGATCCAATAACAAGGTTTAGATGCCATTAGAAGTCATTAGATGCTATTAGATGCCATTAAATGCTATTAAATGCTATTCTGCCTCGTTCTAAGCTCTCAATTATTGCACTGGTAATCAAATTGTTTTGCTTGATTGCTCTGAACGAGTTTGTTGTGTGTGTGTTCATTTCGCTTTATTTTATTTATTTTATTATTTATTTATTTGTAATAAATAGGAAATGACATTCTTTAGATTTGTATTTTTTCTCACTCTCTCTCTCTATCTTTCTCTCTCAGTTCTTTTATTTTTCTTTCTTTCTCTCTCTATTTTCTTTCTATTCCTTGTTTCTCCATCTGATGAATCA
This sequence comes from Penaeus japonicus, assembly GCF_977035675.1. Taxonomy (NCBI): domain Eukaryota; kingdom Metazoa; phylum Arthropoda; class Malacostraca; order Decapoda; family Penaeidae; genus Penaeus; species Penaeus japonicus. Next base: position 14,222,263 of record NW_028234405.1, on the reverse strand, counting down.
CGTGTTTTACTCTCCCTTTCTCTTTTCCTCTACAATCCTAGTGTCGCTTTCCATCTGTTATTCTACACCCTTATTCGCTTTTCCCCCTTTCAACGTTGTCCTCTTCCCCTCTTCCCTTTCTCCCCTTCCACTTTCTCCATACTCCCCTCTTTACACCTCATTCGCTTCCCGTTCTATTATCGTCTCTCCCTTTAGCCTCTCTTTCTCTCAAATTCCTTTACGTCTCTCTCTCTCTCTCTCTCTCTCTCTCTCTCTCTCTCTCTCTCTCTCTCTCTCTCTCTCTCTCTCTCTCTCTCTCTCTCTCTCTCTCTCTCTCTCTCTCTCTCTCTCTCTCTCTCTCTCTCTCTCTCTCTTTCTCTTCTCTTTTGTAAAAACGTTTTACCTTTTTCATTATTTGCCTTTCTCACTCTTTTCCTGTTCCCATTACATTTAAGTTTTATTTCCTTTTTCTTTTCAGTGACTGATATGTTGTGCTTTTAGAGACAATTATGCTTAAGTGCGTTTTTTGCCCCCCTCACCCCCTCTCTTTCTCCTTTTCTATCTTGCTTCTTTGTCTGCTACTTTATTTCTGAATTTACCTGATTTTCTTTCTATCTATTTTAATCTCTTTCTCTGTATGTTTATCTATCTATCCATCAATCTCTCTTTCTCTGTCTATCTATCTATTTATCCATCAATTTCTCTTTCTCTGTCTATCTATCCATCAATCTCTCTCTCTCTCTCTCTCTCTCTCTCTCTCTCTCTCTCTCTCTCTCTCTCTCTCTCTCTCTCTCTCTCTCTCTCTCTCTCACTCACTCAGTCATTCTACCTATCTATCTATCTTTCCTTTTCTATCTATCTATCTATCTGTCTATATATCTATCGATCTATCTATCTGTCTATATATCTATCGATCTATCTATCTATCTCCCTACCTATCTCTCTATCTATCTATTTGGCAATATATATATATCTTTCTATCTATATTTCTGACTATATATCTATCTCTCCCTCTATTTCTTCAATCTCTTCCTCTATCTCTTCTATCTCTCCTCTATCTAGTTCTATCTATCTCTATTTCTATATCTCTCCCTCTATCTCCCTCTCCCTCTCATATACCCTTTCCCTCTCTTTCCTTCTTTTTCACTTTCTATCCATTTTTTTAAGACTGTGCCACTAATCTGAGAAAAGTTCTGATGACTTAAGCAGAGAAAATCAGATATAATTGAAACGAATTGCGACGAAAGCCTTTTCCAAACTCCATGAGAGATGGATAGATGCAATAAAGAAGGGAGCAAGAGAGAAGCAAAGAAATGGAGAAATGGGAAGGGAGAGAGAATTTAGGAGATGGAGAGGGAGAGGGAGAGAGAGAGAGAGAGAGAGAGAGAAAGAGATTGGGAGAGGGGGAGAAAGAGAGAGAGAGAGATTGGGAGAGGGGGAGAAAGAGAGAGAGAGAGATTGGGAGAGGGGGAGAAAGAGAGAGAGAGATTGGGAGAGGGGGAGAAAGAGAGAGAGAGAGAAAAAAAAAAACAATTGCAATAGAGGATGCTCACTCTCAGACATTCATGCAACCAAAGCACTTTCAGAAGCGCAATTGAATTCAGGAGATGATTGATGTATGATTTTGTTCTTATACACATTATATATAGTTCATGGGCTTGAATCATTCCATGACTAAAGTAAGTAAGGATGTATTCAAGCCGAGGCCAGGCAAAAGAGTAGCCCAAAACCGGCGCTCCAATCCCTTTCCCCTCCGGGCCTACACTTTCACCTAAGATACCCAAGCGAAAAAATCCCTAATGTTCATTATACCTAGCATACGATAGTGCACACACACACACACACACACACACTCACTCACTCATTCACTGAGATGCACTGAAAAGCACTACAACAATTACAACACAACTTAAAACACCATAAAAGAAAATTACAACACCCAGTTAAGACATTACAAAAATTACAATATAGTTTCAAACATTATAGAAAACACAACACTCGCCTTAAAACATCATACAAAAAAACTACAACACCCAAGCTTAAAACAACATTAAAAAAATAACAACCATTCACTCCACACACAATCCCCTCAACTTTGCAAAACCCCCAAGCATACACGCTCACCATACCGAGATCGTTCGCCACATACAGACCCCATTATGATGCCCGCACGTAAGGACGATGCCCCACATACATTAAGACAAACTCGAGATGCTCAAACACACTCACACCACTCGGGATGGTATGGATTGCTCAGCTGTTTGTCACGCTCCACTTGCATCACAGAACAGCAGAGACGACACACACACGAGTTTCCCTTTGTTCTAACACAATAGCTTCTACTTTGCCGTCTCTCTCTTTCTCGGTTTTCTGTTTCGTTCCCTTTTTTTTTTGTCTTCTTCTTTCTTTCTGTTTTTAGTTTCTTTGTTGTTGTTTCTATGTGTGTCTTTTTTTTCTCTCTCTCTTTAGGGGGGGTTGATTGGCTTTCGCTGCCTCTCTTTTTTTTTCTCTTTCTCTTTCTCTCCTTCTCTCTTTCTCTCTCTCTCTCTCTCTCTCTCTCTCTCTCTCTCTCTCTCTCTCTCTCTCTCTCTCTCTCTCTCTCTCTCTCTCTCTCTCTCTCTCTCTCTCTCTCTCTCTCTCTCTCTCTCTCTCTCTCTCTCTCTCTCTCTCTCTCTCTTCTCTCTTCTCTCTCTCTATCTCTCTCTCCTTATTTTTCTTCTTTACAATACCCATATACACATACCTGCACTCATACAATGATAACGCGTGTATATAGATAGAAAATTAAACAGAAAACAGATTGAGGGTTAGATAGGTATGTATCTACTTAGAAACTAAGAGCAGAAAAGAAGAATTTGAAGAAGGAATACTACAAATATATGTTTTAAAAATGTTTAAGAAAGCAATTCAAGAAGAGTAGGCCTTTCTTAAAGTAAAATGGAAATTGGAGCATAAGAAATTGAATATAAAATTACTAATAGCTATCTCTTTCTCTCTAAATAGATATAGATACATTGTATGCAGTACGAATAGATGTTTTAAAATCTCTCTCTTTGTCTTTCTGTCTATTTCGCTTTCTCTTTCTCTCTATCTCTCTATCTGATCTATATCTTTCTGTGTGTGTGTGTGTGCGTTCATCTATCTATATATCCCTATTTCTCTCTATCGCGTTCTCTCTCTCTCTCTCTCTTTCTCTCTCTCTCTCGCTCTCTCCCCTTCTCTCTCTCTTTCTCTCTCAGAAAACTTTGATTAGAAATGATTTAAAAGATATGCATGTTTAAAGATAAGAAATGAAACGAACGAACGAATGATCAGAACATGGAAAGAATTGTGTGGAAACATATGAAAAAGATAAAACACTAAGAGCACTGCGAAGAAAGTTTGAATAAAGTTAGTTTGTTGGTTTGGGTGTAAACTGGCGGAACTCATGTCAAAAATCGAAGATCTAACTGAAGAAAAATATCATTATTATTATTATCATCATCATCATCATTATTATTATCATTATCATCATTATTATCACTTCTTTACTATTATCATTACTAATGATATTATTATTATCAATATTATCATTATTATAATCATTATGATTATCATTATTACCACTATCATTATTATTGTCATTATCACAATTACCATTACTATTATTGCCATCATCATTAATGTAGTTATCACCATCTTCATTATCATTACCTTTGCTGTTGTTCTGTTTTAACTTTGATATGTAATATTTTTCTCTATTTGGTTAAACCTAAGTAAAGACAATACCAACCAACAACTCACCAAAGAACAAAATCTGAAGTCACACCAAAAAAAAAAAAAAAAAGAATAAAAAGTAGAAATCTTAAAATCCTAAACCTTTCCAAAAATCCCCAAACTTTTAGACGGATGCAACAAAACCTGCAAAGTCCTTCCACCAACGTTCCATTCCTTCAATGAGAAAAAGTGTATGTGAGGCTAATGATAACAGCGACTGATAGCGAAGAGAGCAGATGATGCACTGCAGATCCTGGAAGCGGTCGCCACAATTTGGTTTATCCGGGAATCAAATTTGTAAAGTGTAACAGGGAATGAATGAGAGGAAAGAAGGGAGGGAGAAAATGAGAGAGAGAGAGTAAGTTAGGGGGGGAGACAGAGAGTTGAGGAGGGAGAGAGTGAGAGAAAGAGAGAGACAGAGGTAGAGAGAGAGAGAGTGAGGGGGGAGACAGAGAGAGAGACAGAGAGTGAGGGGGAGAGACAGAGAGTTGAGGAGGGAGAGAGCGAGAGAAAGAGAGGGAGGAGAGGGAAAGAGAGTTGAGGAGAGAGGAAGTGAGAGGGAGAGGGAAAGAGAGAGAAAGGGGGGGATGGGTGTTTAGAATATAAGAAAGAGAGAGAGATAGACATAGAGTGTGAGAGACAGAAAGAGAGAGAAAGAGGGGGAGAGATTTTAAAACTTACTCAAACAGACACACGAAAGACACAGACAGGCAGATATTGAAAGCTAATGGATAGTCTCTCCAGAGGTCTTGATAAGTATTCTAGACAGTCTGAAGCTTCGGAATTACTCGTGCCCTATGGACGTCATATGAAAGAGAGAAAGAAACAATGACACAGAGAGGGAATAAACGGGAAAGAAGAAGATGGGGAAGATGTTTTGCCTCTCTCTCTCTCTCTCTCTCTCTCTCTCTCTCTCTCTCTCTCTCTCTCTCTCTCTCTCTCTCTCTCTCTCTCTCTCTCTCTCTCTCTCTCTCTCTCTCTCTCTCTCTCTCTCTGTCTCTCTCTCTCTCACACACACACAATCGCATTTTCCTTCAGTTTATTCTTTTCCATTTTTCCATCTTTTATTTCGGTAAATTTAAATAAAAAGATAAAGAAAACAAATGCAAACACAAAAAGATAGAAGATGAAAATTTAATGAAACGCAAAAGAGAAAGACACTGAAACATAATTCTGGAGATTTTTGTTTTCCTGATTTTAAATTATGATTAAATTAATACTTAGAAAAATGAAATATAAGTGATAAAAATGAACGGTTAAGATGATCAATGATTATGAAAAAAACTAATCGATAAAACGTTATCTCAATAAACAAGGTATAACGTAATTCACTCGAGTAAAGATATATACATGAAAACAAATCATCAACAAAGAATGAATGATACACAAAAAGAAGCTATTAAAAATCACACACTTGTAAACACTCACTGGCAACTCAAGAATCTCCCTGATTTAATATGAAGTCTTTGCTTTTGTGTTGCAAATGAATGCAAGCACAACATCAACAACCATACGGGAGGATATTATGACTTACATGAGAGTTTGTTTGTGTGTTGGGAGGTAAGTGTGTGTGGGTGGGGGATGGTGGGGGGAGGTTAGTGTGTGAGTGGGAGGGGTGTAGGTAAGTGTGGGATGGAGGGGGTGTGTTTGTTTGTGTGTGTGTGTGTGTGTAGGTGTGTGTTTACGTGTTTTCAAGTAAGAAATATATCAGATTTCTTTGAGGAAAAGTAGAAGGAAAATTATGAAGAAAAAAGATAAACATACAGACAAAATATATAAAAGAAAAGAAAAACGAACAACAAAAATAATAGATGAAAAAAATAAACAAAAACGAATAAATCATAAGTATAAAAAAAGCAAGAAAGACATCTAAACCAAACAAAAAAAGACCGGAAAGGAATCTAAACGAAAAATTAAGAAAAGAGAAAAGAGAAACAAGAAAACAATATAAAAAAATACATTCGCTGCAAAATTTCCCCGAAAAGCAACTTCTCACGCACCTTTTTCTGATCCCGGAAGTCAATTAAGATTTCTCAAGATCAGTGGAATTGTGGCTCCGCGTCGACATATCGAACCGTAGGAAAACAGATAATGCGGGGGGGGGGGGAGAGAGAGAGAGAGAGAGAGAGAGAGAGAGAGAGAGAGAGAGAGAGAGAGAGAGAGAGAGAGAGAGAGAGAGAGAGAGAGAGAGAGAGAGAGAGAGAAGGGTGTGGGGTGGGAGATGGGAAGGAGGGAAATGAGAAAGGGTGGGGTAATCAAGGGAGGGCGAAGGGGGATGAAGAAAGTGGTGAGGAGGGAGGGAGAGAGAGTGGAGAAAAGAAATCGATTTTTCAAAATCTATTAATCTTTAAATCACGTATAAATATCAGAAAACCGAATTAATCTTGCCATATACATTTGGGGAAATTTTAACTTTTTTCTCTTTCTTTTCATTTTCATTGCTTCTGATTTTAAACCCAATATATCATCTTATACCGCACTACGATATAACAATTGAATTCATATAAAAAACTAAAGAAAAAATAAAACTCATTTCCGACAGGCTGAATGTTGCCAGATGCCGTTCCCTTTCAATCTGTATCGACGAAGAAAATATTTGCAGATCATGACACGTTTTTGCGCTGTTGTTCGACGCAAAGTTCCCCGCCAATGGAGCCGCAAGAGGGGGGGGGGGGCACTGAGGTTAGTGGGGAAGATAGGTGGAGGAGGAGGTATAAGGGGGAGGGGGGTTATGGGGACAACACCTAAGATAGGGCGAGTAAGGAAAGAAAGGAGGGGGAGGGGGAGAGGGAGGGGATCTGGTGGGGTGATACCGAGGATGTGGGGTCAGGAAGGGGGAGGGGGTGGGGGCTAGGACATTCTTGGGTTTCCTTTTGTTTTTTGGAAGGCGAATATAGTGTGACTAATGTACAGTATATATTTGTAGTTTTCTGCGCTGGCCATCCTGCGCGCGCGCCCGTGTGTATGCACATGTGTGTGATAAAGTGAGAGAGATAGGGGGAGAGGTAGGAAAGAGGTTGGGAGGGAGGAGGGACAGAGAGAGAGGGGGGCGAGAGGGAGAAAGAGAGTGAGAGAGAGAGAGAGAGGGAGAGAGAATGAGATAGATAGAGAGAGAGGGGAAAGGGGGAGAGTATGAGAGGGAATGAGGGAAACAGATACGATGGGTGAGTTGCATGGAAAATGTAAAACGAAGTCAGACTAACAGAATCAGAAAAAATGTAAATCAAAATAAACAAAAATAGCAACGTGTCTGAAATCCAAAATAGATCAGCATGATAAGCCCCACTCACATCATACCAACATCCCCTCCCCCCCCCCCTTACCCTAAATCCATTTCCTTACTACAATCACTTCCGCTTTTCTACATCA
>NW_028234405.1:14192659-14195159 GCF_977035675.1 Penaeus japonicus | reverse complement strand
TCACCTCCTTCCTCCCCATCATCATTATCCTCACCCCCCTCTTCCTCCCCCATCCTTTATCCTCACCTCTTCCTCAACCATCCTCATCCTCACCTCTTCTCCCCAACAATCATCCTCACCTCTTCCTCACACCATGCATCATCCTCACCTCTAACTCCCCATCATTAACCTCACCTCTGCCTCCCCGTCATTATCCTCACCTCTTCCTCCCCACAGTCTTATCTCTCACGCTCTTCACTCCCCGGTTCCATTATCCTCACCTCTTCCCTCCCTGGCTTTAACCTCACCTCTTCCTCCCCCGTCATTATCCTCACCTCTTCCTCCCATTATGCGATCCTCCACCTCTTCCTCACCATCATCATCCTCACCTCTTCCCTCTTCCTCCCATCTATCATCCTCACCTCTTCCGTCCCCATCATCATCCTCACTCTACTTCCTCCCCATCAATCATCCTCACCCTTCCTCCCCATCATTAATCCTCACCTCCTTCCTCACACCCTCATCATCCTCACCTCTTCCTCCCCAATCTTATCTGTCACTCTCTTCCTCCCCGTCATTAACCTCTATCCTCTTCCCTCACCCGTCATTAGACCTCACCTCGGCCTCCCCATCATCATCCATGCACCTCTTCCCTCACCACATCATCAATCCTCACCTCTACCTCACACACACCCATCATCATCCTCACCCTTCCTCCCCATCATCATCCTCACTCCAATCTTCCTCACCATCATCATCCTCACCTCTTCCTCACCATTCAGCAGCCTCTCCTCTTCCTCCCCATCGTTACCTCACCTCTTCCTCCCAATCATTATCCGCACACTCTTCCTCCCCATCATGATCCTCACCTCTTTCTTCCTGCACCATCATTCTATCCTCACCATACCTTCTCCCCCAATCATTTATCCCTCACCTCTTCCTCCCCGTCATTAACCTCACCTCTTGCCTCCCCCTGTCATTATCCTCACCTCTCGGTCCTCCTTCATCATTATCCTCACCTCTTCTCCCCATCTCATCCCACCTCACACTCACCATCTCATCCTCACCCCTTCTTCCTCCCCATCATCATCCTCACCTCTTCCCTCACCATCATTATAAGCCCACCTCTTCCTCACCTGCATTCGTTTTATCCTCACCTCTTCCTCCCATATCATTAATCCTCACCTCTTCCTCCTCCCCCATCGTTATCCTCACCCTCTTCTCCCCATCTGTATCCTCACACTCTTTCCTCCCCGTCATTAACCTCACCTCTTCTCCCCATCATTATCCCTCAACCGTCCTCCCATCATTAGCCGCACCCTTCCTCCCCATCTTGTAACCTCACCTCTTCCCTCCCCATCATATCCTCACCTCTTCCTCCTCAATCATTCTCCTCAACCACGTCCCCCATCAGTATCCCCACACCCTCTCCTCCCATCAATTATCCTCACCTCATTTCCGCCAACAGTATCCTCACCTTTCCTCCCAATCATTATCCTCACCACTTCCACCATCAAGATTCCTCACCTCTTCCTCCCAATGGATTATCCTCACCTCTTCCTCCCCGCATTATCCTCACCTTCTTCCTCCCCATCAGTACCGCACCTCTTCCTCCTCAATCATTATCCTCACCTCTTCCTCCCCATCATTATCCTCACCTCTTCCCTCTCCTCCAATCATTTATCCTCACCTCGCCGCCCTCCCATCATATTCTCACCACTTTCCCCCCATCATTATCCCACCTCTTCCTCCCCGTCAGTATCCGCACCTCATCCTCCCAATCATCATCCTCACTCTTCCTCCCAATCATTTTCCTCCTCCTCTTCCCTCCCCAATCATTATCCTCACCTCTTCCTCCCCATCGTCTATCCTCACCTCTTCCTCCCCCTTCAATTCAGTATCCTCAACCTCTTCCTCCCTTCATCTTTATCCGCACACTCTTTCCCTCCCCAATCATCATCCTCACTCTCGGCCTCCTCTGCCAATCTTCTCCTCACTCTTCCTCCCATCATTATCCTCACCACTTCCTCCCATCTTTACTCTCACCTCTTCCTCCCAATCATTATCCTCACCTCTTCCTCCCCATCATTATCCTTCACCTCTTCCTTCCCCACTCATTCATCCTCACCTCTTCTCTTCCATCATTATCCTCACCTCTTCCTCCCCCCATCAATATCCTCACCTCTTCCTCCCCATCATTATCCTCACCACTTCCCCCCATCATTATCCTCACCTCTTCCTCCCCGTCATTATCCTCACCTCTTCCTCCCAATCATTATCCTCACCTCTTCCTCCCAATCATTATCCTCACCTCTTCCTCCCAATCATTATCCTCACCTCTTCCTACCCAAGCATCATCCTCCCTCTTCCTCCCCATCATCATCCTCCTCAACGCGTCCTCCCCATCATTATCCCACCACTTCCTCCCCTTCATTATCCTCACCTCTTCCTCCCCATCATTTTCCCTCACCTCTTCCTCCCCATCATTATCCACCTCTTTTTTTCCCCCCAAAATTTTTCC
>NW_028234405.1:14185087-14187587 GCF_977035675.1 Penaeus japonicus | reverse complement strand
GTAGTGTGAGTGGGGAGTTGGTGTGTGTGGGGGTAGAGTTGTTTGAGAGATTGTTTGGTTGGTGTGTGGGTGTCCCCGGTGTAGTGGGATGGTGGAGGAAGAGTTGATGGGAGTAATGAGGTAGGAGGGAGGGGAGAGAGTTGGGTGGAGAAGTGAGGGTGTGGCCTGGTCGCGGTGAGTGAGGGGTGTGGGTCGTGTGTGATGGGGCAGTGGGAGTGACTACCCCCCCCGGTGTGTGAGTTTAGTAGTTGTGGGCGGATGAGGGGTTGTGTTCGTGTGTGTGTGTGATGGAGGTGAGTGGGAGTGTGTTTTAGAGTGAGTGTGTAGTGGGGGTGTGGTCTGAGTGGTGGGAGCGGGGTTGTGGTGGATGTGAGTGTGTTCTGTAGGTTGTGTCGGTGGTGGTGTAGATACGTGGAGATGGTGTGTGGAGTGAGAGTGTAGTGAGAGTGTTGGTGAGAGGGTGTAGAGGAGAGGGTGGAGATGGGGAGAGCGAGATGCGGGAATAAATTGCACTGTTTGCATTAAGTGCAACATTGCCCTTAAATGACGACGGTGCGTCACACCCGTGTGACACAGCCAAAAACTCCCGTTCCGGGGCGTCATGCTATTGAGAGAGAGATTGGACCGAAGAGAGAGAGGAGTGAGAGAGAGAGATATGGAGATCTTCGAGAGAGGAGGTGTGAGCACCCTCGGGAAAGAGAGATGATGAGAGAGAGAGGATTGGATGTTGAGACTACAAGGAGAGTTGTGGGGAGATAGAGCGCGAGAAGAGAGGAGAGAGAGAGTAGAGTGATTGGCGTTTGAGGAGAGAGATGAGAGCGAGAGAGAAGGGAGAGAGGAAGGAGAGAGAGAGAGGAGGAGAGGATGAGTGAATGAGAGGGGAGGATGGAGAGAGAGAGAGAGAGAGAGAGAGAGAGAGAGAGAGAGAGAGAGACGTGATGAGGGAAAGAGAAAAAGAAAGTTGAGATTGAAGAAAACAAAATTCTTCTTCCTTTGATAAATTTAGATAACAATTTCCTTTGCAAGTGTGCATTGGATCATCAATAAGACTTTAATATAATTTCACTTGGCTTTTTTTTCCTTGCTTTAGATATTTTCATTTCCTTTTTTTTATTCGTCATTTCTTGTATGTGACTGTTTAGTTGTTGTTGTTTTTTGGTAGTTGTTGCAAGCTTATTTTTATGCATAATTTTTGGCTTTTTATTTCTTCTACGCTCTCTCTCTCTCTCTCTCTCTCTCTCTCTCTCTCTCTCTCTCTCTCTCTCTCTCTCTCTCTCTCTCTCTCTCTCTTTCTCTCTCTCTCTCTCACTTTCTCTCTCTCTACAATTTTTTGTCAGCATAGGAAAGATCAAAATCATTGCAAGTATATAAAAACATTCATACTTACAATCAGTTGTCTGTCTGATTCGTTGCAATGTTTTTTTTTCTTGTTCTGTTCAGTGAACCATATTTCTGCAATGTGAATTCAGACTTCTTTTTTTATTGGAACATGATTAGAATATGATAAAAAAACAACAAGAGAAATAGATTTAAAATAACAATCTAGTTGAAAAGTGAGACAAAAATTCTGTGATCAGCCGTACTTCCAATTTTAAGGCTATAGGAGCGCACAATTCAATACCAAACTGTCTGTATAATCTCCTATATTCCTTTGCCCAGGACATATCCCATCAGGTTGTGTAATATATCTGCCTGAAGTGAATCCATGATTGCCAAACCTCATGTTCCTGAAAGCTGGAGCCGAAGATAGATGTCAAGCTAAATGAAAGCTTAATCGAAATAGCCATATACTCTATAGATATATCCATGGCATCATTTCCCCTCACCCCATTAGCAATCAATACAACGTGACTTTATCCCATCTACCTATCTCAAATTTCTTCGGGGATCATCGAAGTTACGAATGTCCCAATCACATCATCGACGTGGCACTGATATTGTCAAACGACCGAAGCTCTTAAAGGCTCTAAAGTGACACACGCTGACGAGGTTCTCAGTGCCAAAGCCATTTCTGGCACGGCCATGAGGGCTGTCTCTCCCCCAGTGGTACCGCCGCCACCTCTTCGGATGCGACAGATTATTGGTTCACTTGAACATTATTGACCTACCCACTGGAATGGTGTGTGTGGTGGGGAGGAGGGAGGGGGGGAAGGAGGGGTTTGTGTGTGGTGGGGAGGAGGGAGAGGGGGGGAAGGGGGAAGGAAGGGGAAGGAGGAGGGCGTGGGAGGGAGGAAGGGAGGAGAGAGAGGTGAGGTGGGAGGGAGAAGAAGAAACGGGGGGCGAGGGAAGAGGGAAGAGAGGGGTGGTAGGAATGATGAATGATAGGGAGAGGGAAACGTTTTGGGATAGAAGATGGATGGGTCGGGGCCTAAGGGAGAGGTCGGAGGAGGGAGGGGGAGGAGAAGATTCCAGGGGGGAGAAAGGGGGGGGAGAGGTGGAATAAGGGAGAGGGCAGGGAAAAGGAGTGGAACGGGATGGGGTTGGTGGTGTTATATCCCCC
>NW_028234405.1:14165087-14167587 GCF_977035675.1 Penaeus japonicus | reverse complement strand
AGAACAGGTGTGCATGAGATAAAGTGTCTATTTTTGATTAGGGGATGTTTGATATATATAAATCATCTATACTCATACACGCATACACAACGCCGACATCCCCATTCTCTCCCATAAACAAACACACTGACCCTCCTCTTGCACAAACACCCAGCCACAAACACAGACAAACACCCAGCCACAAACACAGACAAACACCTCCACCTCTCTTCACACACAAACACACACTCTCAAACCCCAACAGAGAAAAAAAAGATAAAAGGATGCTTCAACCCATCACATCACCACACAGCATCTCTCCATCTCCGTCTCTATAGAGCTCTGACATTTCCACAAAGACCATTCGCTATTCGCCAATCAATACAAAGCATCTGGAGCTTCAACATACCCTTACGCAATATCCTTTTTTTCTAGAATTGAATCAACCCTAATTTCATTACAGATAGATCGCTTTTTTATAGATAATAACTCAAAAAAAATAAAAATAAATAAATAAAAAGAGGAAAAATGGGAAACAATTCTGGAATCTAATGACCTATTACGTCATCGTCTTAATTGCTTCTTTCGACTGTAATAATTAATTAAAGGGAGACAAGGCGAGCCCCAGTTGCAAAGTTGACCGATACACGTGATTTCAGGCCAAACTTCTCTCTGAAGTTTTCATTCTTCTACGCCTTCATGATAACTTTTCTCTCTCCTTGTAATTGTATATTTTCTCTATTTTCTTTATTGTTCCCTGTTTCTATCTCTCTTTTTACTTTACTTCATTTCTTTTTTCATCTTATTTTTAATCTATTACTCTCCATCTTTTTCTTCTTTGCGTTCTCCTTCTCCTTTTTTATTGGAAAATTTCTTTTCTCGTCTGTCTTTCATTCTTCTTCGCTTCCCTTTTTTCTGTCTTTATCGTCTATTTGCCACTTCTTCCTTTCTTTCTGATTCTCTATATTTTCCTGGTTGTCGTCTTTGTTCTAATGGTCAGTTTATATTTGTTATGTAATTGATGTAACCATGCCTTCTATATCATTTTATCTGTAAGAGAGAGAGAGAGAGAGAGAGAGAGAGAGAGAGAGAGAGAGACATTTTTTATACAAAAGAGACAGAGAGAAAGAAAGAAAGAGAGAAAGAGAGAGAGAGAGAGAGAGAGAGAGAGAGAGAGAGAGAGAGAGAGAGAGAGAGAGAGAGAGAGAGAGAGAGAGAGAGAGAGAGAGAGAGAGAGAGAGAGAGAGAGAGAGAGAGAGAGAGACATTTTTCATACAAAAGAGACAAAGAGAAAGAAAGAAAGAGAGAAAGAGAGAGAGAGAGAGAGAGAGAGAAAGAGAGAGAGAGAGAGAGAGAGAGAGAGAGAGAGAGAGAGAGAGAGAGAGAGAGAGAGAGACAGGGAGGGGGGGGGGGAATAGATAGATAGAGATAGAGAGAGAGAGAGAGAACTACGAGATAGATAGATATATAAATAGATAGATAGAGAGAGTAATAAATACATATGCATTACGACCCCCCCCCCCCCATCCCACCCACCAACCATTTAAGACGGTAATCAATCTTGATAAAAAAAAAAATCTAAACGTCCCCCCCCCAATGGCATATAATGACTTTGAGCTCACTTTTGGTCGCGCTATAAAAAAAAAGTGCTCTTGGGTGAAGACAGAGGAATTTGTCTCCTATCAACACCCTAGAAATAATGTTGATAGGATATTTCTTTTATCTATTTTTATTCCTTTATTTATTTATCTATTAATTTGTTATAGTTATTATTATCCTTTTGGGGGGTATCTTGTAAGTTGAGTTGGAGTTTTTGGGTTGCGGGAAATGGTTTGTTATTGTTGTGGTTGTGCTCTGTCTTTGTTCTTGTTATTGTTAAGGTTGCTGTCGATATCCTGAGCAGTAACGTTGATAGAATTGTTTACGGGGGATCGTGTTGTAGATTGTGATGTGGATATTTTTTGGGGAGGGGCATTATTGATGTTGATGTTGATGTTATGTGGTTTTATCGATATTTTGGTGGTTGTGTAAGGGTGAAGGGGGAAGGGGGAAGGGGGAGGGGGGAGGAGAGAGGGAAGAGGGTAAGGTTGTTGAGACTGCGGTGGTGGTTGTAGGTGGTTGAGTTGTTGGTGTTTTTTGTTGTCGTTTTTTGAGGAGGAGGTAGGAAGGTGGAGAGAGATAGAGATAGATAGAGAGAAAGAGAGAGAGAGAGAGAAAGAGAAAGAGAAAGAGAAAGAGAAAGAGAAAGAGAGAGAGAGATAGAGAGAGAGATAGATAGATAGATAGATAGAGAAAGAGAGAGATATTCAGAAAGAATAAGGATAGATCAAACTCCTGAGAAGCATTTTGTCACATGAAGCAAGTTATTCTCAATTACAAGACCCGGAACCTGCCTCGCTCCCTCCTCCATGGACGATAATTCCAGATTATGTAACAGATAACAAGGTCTCTCAAGTTTTGACCTAAACTCCGGAAGAGAGAGGAGAGGGGCGAAGAGGGGGGGGGTCTTAAATATCCAGGT
>NW_028234405.1:14157587-14160087 GCF_977035675.1 Penaeus japonicus | reverse complement strand
CAGAGTTTCTGAGTGACTATTATAGTTTTGATGTTTAGAGAAAAATAACCTGGAATCTAATCACACATGTTTAAATATTATAATTCAAGATGTTTAATATATGCTTCTAATTATTTTCTTCCATATGGTACATAACACAGAAATATGGAAAAATGCCCTAAAAGAACAAGCAGCTTATAGATAAAAAGATAGGCGGAGATTGACATATATATGAATTTAAAAAGGGTAAGATAAAGATAGATATAATAGGTACATAGATGAATGAATCGTGAAGAAAAAGAAAGAAAACAAAAACAAACGAAAAACACACAAATGAAATTAATAAACACACAAATGATTAAAAAAGATAAACATTAATGAATCTAATTAAAAAATACGAAGAAGTTAATCAAGAAAAAAAATAAAGAAAGCAAAAATCATAGCACGATAAAAACAACAAACAAACATAAAAAAAAAAAACAGATAAAACTTACAAAAGAAAAAGAAGAAAGAATAAAAAAGGTAAAGCCGGAGACACAGGCCTTCCCCTGCTTCGGCAACGAGATCTGCGCTCAAGTCCTGATCTGCCTTCCTGGTGTGGTGAAGCGTCAGCCACCTCGACAGCTATTGAGAGTATAGTCCAGACGTGTCCTTTTCTTGAGGAATATTTGGGGGAGAAGCTGAGGGGAAATGGGAAGGGGAGAGGAGATAAGGGAAGGGGATTGGAGGGGAGAGGGAAGGGGGAAAGGGGAAGGGGGAAGGAGGTGGGACGCTGAGGGGAGAGGGGAGAGGTAGGGAGAGGAAAATGGAGTGGAAGAAAAGAGTGGAAAGCTGAGGGGAGAGGAGGAGGGGTAGAGGGGGGGCAAGGAGGAGAAAAGGAGGGGGCAAAGAGGAAAAAGTGAATGGGAAATAAAAAAAAAAAAAAAACGGGAAACCCGAGGGCAGAAGAAGGGAGAGAGGGAGGTGGAGGAGGGGAAAATGAGTAGGGGGGGGGAAGGAAAAAATAAGGAAGTGAAGAGAGGACAAGGTAGGAGAAGGAAGTTGAGAGAGTAGGAATGAGGGGAAACAAATAAACAAACAAAAAAAAAAAAAAAACAGAAAAACAATAAACAAAAAAAAAAAAAAAAAAAAAAAAAACAAAAAAAAAAAAAAAAAAAAAAAAACATAAAAAAAAAAAAAAATAAAAAAGAAAAAACAAGAAAAAGAAAAAAAAGAAAAAAAAAAAAGCTAAAGTAAAAGATAAAAAGAAAAAGAGGGGAAAAAAAGAGGGGAGAAAAAAAAAAAAAAAAAAATAAAAAAAAAAAAAGAAAGATATAAAGAGGGGAGACGGGAGAAAAAAAAAAAAAAAAAAACAAAAGAGGGGAGACGGGAGGAGAAAGGCGCGGAAGGAAGGGGAAGCCGAGGGAAAGTGAGGAGGGGAAATGAGGGGAAGAGAATGGGAAAGGAGTGGGATGAGAGGAGAAGGGAAAGGGAGTGGGAAAGCAGTAATAGGTATGAAGGAGAGAAAGGAGTGGGAGGGAAGAGAAGGAAGGGGAAGAAAGGGAGGGGAGTGGGAGGGAGGGGTACGTAAGTGATGGATGCCTGCGCGTAAAGGGTTGGAGAAGGTTCCCCTCCATGTCTTTGTGCACGATTGCAATATATTTGAACTGCACCTTTGCTTCGTGAAATATAATTCATATTGAAAAATAGGAAGAAGAACAAGAAAAGAAATAGCTGTAGAAGACGAAGAAGAAGAAAAAAAAGTATGAGAGAAAGAGAGAAGCAAGAAACGATGAAAAAAATAGAAAGAAAATAAAAAAAAGAAATGCTAACGAAGAAGAAAAAAAAACGTAAATTAAAAAGAATGAACTAGAAGTGGAGAAGAAGTTGCATAAAAGAAAACATTCGATATGAAGAGAAGGAAAGAAGCAGGAGAAGAGAAAAGCAAGAAACAGGGGGAAAAGAAGGTAATAAATTATAAAGGAAAGGGAAACAAAGGAAGACAATGAAGAATAATTTGAAGTAACAGTTACTAAGAAGAAAGACAGGAAAAAGGAGATAGAAAAAAGAAATCAAAGAAAGAAGCAACAGAAAGAGAAGAGAGAAATCGAAACAAGAAAAAAAAAAAAAAAAGAAGGGGGGGAAAACGAATAAAAATGAAAAAAAAAGTGGGGGGGGGAAAACGAGGAGTCACTTTTAGAACAATTTGAAAAAAGATAAAAGAAAGAAAGAAAGAAATAGAAGAGAAGAAAAGGGAGAAGAAACAAATAAAAAAAAAAAAAAATAAAAAAAAAAAAAAAAAAAAAAACAACACACAACGAGAAGAAAAAGACGGAAGAAAGAATAGGAAGAAGTCAGCTGTACCTTCTTTCGCCCCCGCCGTCTCGCGCCGCCGCCCCCATGCGTCAAGATCACTCGCCGGGAATTAGCGCCGTCCCGAGATCTCTGCGACCATTCCGGCGGGGCAATTGCAAAATGTTGCAAGACCTATCACTTTGGGCAAAGGGCTCTATACTCGCCGTATGAAATGGCCACCCGGGGG
>NW_028234405.1:14120230-14122730 GCF_977035675.1 Penaeus japonicus | reverse complement strand
CTACTGGAGAGAAAGAAAGTTGCAAACTAGCATCCTCCCAAAAAAAGTTTATGCCCACCTTGGATTACTTATTCAGTGTTACAATATCCTCTTTTGTTCCCACATGAATCGCTCCAATGTATCCCCAGAACAAGAACAAAACACAGAAAACAAACCGACAACAAGAGTGAGAGAGAAAACAAAAGAAAAAACAACAACAGAAACAAAACAATACCAACAAAAAAAAAATATTAACACACAAAACCTTGAAAGAAATTAAACAACAACAACAGCAAAGCATTCAGAAGAAACAAACAGCAAAATTAAGATAATAATGATAAATAAAACCATCACGGACAGACCATCAGTGAAACATTTTTGAGTTAATCAAGGAAAGTGCTTCTGGTGATTGAAGGAAGAATCTGCGACGTTCTGCATTAGTGTGACAAGAGTCAAGGGAAATGACACTTTTTTACGTTCCTTTTTTTTTTTTTTAGGAAATGACACCTTTTTACGTTCTTTTATCTTGGGAGTGACACTTTCAAGCGTTCTTTTAGTTTAGAAATGATACTATTTTACGTTCTTTTATTTTGGAAATGGCACCTATGAATGAGTCTTTTATTTAGGAAGTTACACATTTTTTTACCTTCTTTTATCTAAGATATGGCACCTTTGAATGAGTCTTTTATTTAGGAAATAACATCTTTTATGTTATTTTATTTTGGAAGTGACACGTTTTAACGTTCTTTTACTAAGTTAAGGACACTTTTTTACGTTCTTTTATTTTGGACATGGCGCCTTTTAGCGAGTCTGTTGTTTAGGAAATGAAATTTTTTGCGCAACTTTTATTTTGGAAAGGACTATTTTTTCGATTTTTCATTTCGGAAATAGGGTTTGCTTACGTTATGGTTTATTTCGAAAATAACCCTATCCTGTGTGTCTTTTCTATCTATTTAAGTCGTTTTTATCACAATCTATTGATATCGTTTTGTGTCACACACTGTTTTAAAGGGTTATATTATCATCTGTTTTTTATCATTTCGTGTTGCCAACTGCATCGAAAGTCTATCCCCGCGTGAAATAATCTTAGGAATAAAGGGGAAGGGAAAGAGAGAGAGAGAGAGAGAGAGAGAGAGAGAGAGAGAGAGAGAGAGAGAGAGAGAGAGAGAGAGAGAGAGAGAGAGAGAGAGAGAGAGAGAGAGAGAGAGAGGGGGGGGGGGGAGAGAAAGAGAGAGAGGGAGACAGGGAGGAATCCAGGCCTGATACTTCAAGAGGAGGTGAGAGAGAGAGAAAGAGAGTAACGGTAAAAAATACAGACAGATAGGTAGATAGATAGATAGAAAAACAAACACATAACCAGACAGACATATAAACAGTTAGACAAACAGAACAGGGGTGCATTACAACTAAAATAATCCTATGGAAGAATAAGAGAAAGAGAATATGTCCCAGAACCCCTCTCCAATAATCCTTCCATTAAGAATATCCACAGTAAACCAAAATATCCCAAAATGGACACTGCAAAACGAGGTGAAAATTCGCCGTACGTCTGCATGGTTTGACGTGTAAGCCATTACTGAGCCTAGCTTCCCCTCTTCGTCCCTTTATAGAGGGCGCGGGGTATTTTTTTTTTATTGTCATATTGTTGAACTTTTTATTTATCTGGAATCTATCTATCTACAAATATATGTTGTTGTTTTTTTATATTCGCTGTTTCATTTGTTTCCGTTTTCTTCACCAATCCGCTTTTTGAACGGTGTGTATATGTATACACATATGTATACATATGAATAAGTATATGTGTATATGCGTGTGTATATGCGTGTGTGTGTGTGTGTGTGTGTGTGTGTGTGTGTGTGTGTGTGTGTGTGTGTGTGTGTGTGTGTGTGTGAACATATGTATACATATATACAAAATAAATTAACATCATTTCATTATTATAGACGATAGATGATACTTTATTATCATCATTATCATTTCACATAGTAATTATGTTAAAAGAAATTAATATTCGTTTGTCTTATTAATGTCTCTCTTTTCCCGTATTTGTTTATGTTTTCCTTTTGGTTACTATTTTATCAGTTGTTATTCTAACTCTTTTTTAGTGTTAGGGGATTTTTCGTTTATTCATTTTCTATCTTTATCTTTTATAGTTTTTTATTTGTTTATTATACTAATGATTTATTTCATTGTTCTTCCTAACATTTTCTACTTATCTGTTGAACTATTACATATTTGTTTTACATCCCTTTTATTGTAGCTATCTACGTCTAGGATCTTTCTTTTTTTTACACCCATTTTAAGTTTGTTCGTTTTTATCCACATTCGTAAAGTTCCTTATCTGTATCTATTCCTCTATGCATCTTCCATCTACTGTTTTTCCCGCTTTTATCCGTTTCTTTCTCCGTTTTCTGTTTTTCCACATCGGCCATTTTGTTCTACGACGTCTGTTTACGTCCCCAGCTGACTAAATCCAGGACATTATTCATTGAGAACAAGACATTATTCATTGAGAACAAGA
>NW_028234405.1:14087730-14095230 GCF_977035675.1 Penaeus japonicus | reverse complement strand
GGGGGCGGGGGCGGGGGCGGAGGGGGAGGGGGTGGGGTAGGAGGAGGGGGAGGAGGAGGAGGCGGATGTGGCGGAGGAGGAGGTGGAGTCGGCCCTCCGCCGAAGACCACCGTGATTCCGCCGCAGATCAAGGGCCCCGTGTGCACGTGCGGCGCCGACCAGGGCGCGCCGCCCCCTCCGCAGAACGTGGCGCACGACCCGGCGCAGGCGCAGGCGTTCAACAAGCTGGGCAAGACCATCTCGTTCGCCACGTCGGTCGACATCATGGAGCCGCGCCTCAAGCCCGAGCTGCTGACGTGCATCTCGGAGGAGGGGCTGATCGACCACTACTACGACTACGTGGGCGACTGCGTGACGTCATGCAACAAGTTCGACAACTTCCTCGCCTTCAACGACTTCGAGGACGGCGTCGACTTCGCGGACGCCGAGGACGAGGAGGACGAGGCCGAGGAGCTGCCGTCGCAGCGCCCGACGCCCGTCCACGCCGCCGGCCGCCGCCTGCGCCAGGCCAGCGGCGTCAGCTTCAGCGAGCCCGAGGGCTTGGCGAGGCTCGGCCAGAGCAGCGGCAGCGCCTGCTCCCTCGGGGGGATCGGCAACGGAGGGGGAGGGGGAGGGGGCGGGGGCGGGGGAGGCGGGGGAGGGGCGCGCCGCCCGCACCCCGGCCAAGAGTACAACGTGCCGCCCGTGCCTCGCCCGCCCATCCTGCGGCGGGCGCCTTCCTCGCGCCCCCGCCGCTCCATCACCGTCATAGAGGAGATGACGACGTCCGTGTAGCCTCGGGCGCCCGTCACGGCGCGATCCAGTCTCACTCTTCCCACTCGCCCTCATTACCCCGAGCCGCCCCCCTCCTGCGGCGCCGCCTGCCCCGCCGCCCGCTGCCGCTGCCACCACGTGGAGCTGCACCCGCCGCCGCAGGCCTTCCACCACCACCATCCGCAGCCGCAACCTCAGCCGCAGCCGCAGCCACAGCCGCAGCAGCAGCCCCAGCGGCAGCCCCAGTCTTGCCGCCACGTCCACTGGCAACCGACGGGGGTGCGGACGCCGGCGGAGAAGCGGCGGCGAGTCGACGACTGTCGCCACGGGCACGTCCAGTACGAGGAGCACCAGCTGTAAGCAAGGACGACCTCGCAGGACGACTCGGCGGCACGACCGCAGTCCGCCCTGCGAGTGTCCTTCCTCGCGTGTGTTCCTCCTGCGACCGACGGGGTAAAAAAGACTCTGAAGTTCTTCTTTTCACTCTCGCTCCTCTCACTCTCTCTCAGTATCTCACTCCAAGCTTACCATTCAGTCCTTTGCCGTGACAGGGCCATTGCCAATCACCTGACCCGACGCACCGAGGTCAAGATACACCAGTCAGGGACAATCACTTCCTTATCCCAGGTCACTCTGGGTCAAGAAAAGTGACAGCCACCAATACTTACGACAGCTATAAAATCGAACAAGAAATAGGCGACATAAAGTGAGAGAGGTTTTGGGAAAATTATACGAAAGGGTGTTGAAAGGGAGTCAATATGAATGAGGAAAGTGAGTGAAGGGTAGAATACGCCAAAAAAAAAACCGCCAAATCGATGAGTAATATGATGATATGATTAATCTGAATAAGACAGTTGAGGATTTTTATTTCATATTTGTGTTTACCTCGTCAAGTTTATGTGATTCTGTTTTGTAAGCATCACATGTGTTCAAGAAACTAGACGTTTGGCAAGCGAGATATGGGAATAAAGGGAATAACAGTAATTCAGATCAAAGGAAAGGAATATTGGGAAGAAAAATTAAATGAAAGAGAGAGAAAAAAGTGACGGATTAACCGAAAACCATAATGAGGAAAATTGCAAAAGCAAAATATTGAAGAAAAAAAAACAAAAAAAAAACAGAACATGACTGATGGAACTGCGATATTTATGTGCATTCTTAGTCGTGTCTTCTAAGGTCAGTAGATATTTCTGTCAAGATATTTCCATAGTAATTTTCATATGTATAGAACAAAAAAAAATAGACATCGTTTTCTGTTTAAACACGTATGATTTTAAGGTTTAAAAAAAAATCCATTGTAAGTGCAATACTCATTATGATATACGAAAACCTAAGTCATTTAATGCTTAAGAACTTCCATATGTGTACATATTGGCAGTTGTAAGTGTACATGTAACACTTTGGTTGGGTATGTGCATAAGTGTACAATACAGAATCGCTCATTGAAACGGCGTCGCTGTGATATTCATGAAAAGAAAAGAAATTCATTAATTAAACAGACTCTTCAGCTGTAAGCATACTCGCCAAAGTTATATGTGTTTTGACGCATTCTTAATCTATAGACTCCTTCAAGTCTATATTTTAACAATAAAAGTATTAGGCTTTTGGACTTTGTAATTCTGTGTGTGTGTAGTGAATACAGCGTCTGTGAGTTCGAAAAAGACGCTGATTTTTTGGATTTCAGGGAATATCTTAATGTTCTGTAGCTTTCTCATTCTCTACTTCTCTCTCTTTGTCGTACTCTCTCTTTCTCTCTCTCTCTGTCTTTATCGCGCTCTCTCTCTTTCTTTCTTTCTTTCTTTCTTTCTTTCTTTCTTTCTTTCTTTCTTTCTTTCTTTCTCTCTCTCTCTCTCTCTCTCTCTCTCTCTCTCTCTCTCTCTTTCTCTTTTTCTCTTTCTCTTTCTCTTTCTCTTTCTCTTTCTCTTTCTCTCTCTCTCTCTCTCTCTCTCTCTCTCTCTCTCTCTCTCTCTCTCTCTCTCTCTCTCTCTCTCTCTCTCTCTCTCTCTCTCTCTTCTCATCTCTTCTATTCTCTTCTCTTCTCTTCTCTTCTCTTCTCTTCTCTCTATCTCTATCTCTATTTCTCTCTCTTCCTTTGATATTCTTTCTTCGTCTTCGAGTGACTACAGCAATTCCAGTCTATATCGAACCACTTACATATGCTATTATCATTCTTATAAAATTTATAAATACTACTGTTATTCCGTAGCTCCACGCCAGTTTCCTTAATGAACAGATGTGTGTTCTTTTTTGTGTTTTGTTTATTGCTTTTTGAGGGGGTAAGAAGTAGTTCATCTCCAGATATTTCCTGATTCTTTTCTTTCTTGCAATGGAGAAGAGGATGTAAGGAAAAAAAAAACATATGTAAGGAATATCTATTAGATTTTTTTTTTCAAACAAAGGAAACACACCAACAGCAGAAACACACACACAATAGATACACCTCCGCATACTCAGACAAGCAAACAAATACACGCACGCACACACACACACACACACACACACACACACACATACATATATATATATATATATATATATATATATATATAATATATATATATATATATATATATATATATATATATATAATATATATATATATATATATATATGTATATATATATATATACATATATATTTATATGTATATATATATATATATATATATATTTATATATATTTATATATGTGTGTGTGTGTGTGTGTGTGTGTGTGTGTGTAATGCATCGATTGTAAACATAACATAAGCAGTAAAGCGAAATTCACAATAGACTTTCTACGCAAAACGTTATCCAGTTTACATTTTCTCTTTCTTTTTTCTTTTTCCTCTCTCTCATTCAAAATTTAGCTTTGCCATTGATATGCTCTTGAAAATTATATCATTGCGCTTTACGTTCTCTCAAGTATCTCGAAAAACAAATTAGGTCTAATTTTCAAATTAGACTTGTCACTTTTTATTTACTTTTTTTACAGATATCTTTGTGTCTTTGTTTTAAAAATCTTCGTTGCCTCTCTCCACACATCGTCTGAACGGTCTTACACTCTTTCTGCTGAACACCCGCCATTCGGTTACATGTACACACCGCCTCTATCATGGTTCACCGTACATTATGCTATCACTCTATTGAACATTGACTACCTCTGATGAACACTGATTCACTTTGATGGTCATTGATCCACTCATATGAACATTGAATCACTCTCGTGAACACTGACTCACTCTGATGAACATTTACTCACTCCGATGAACAATGATTCACTCTAATCGAACACTGACTTACTCTAATGAATATCTATGATTAATATTTACTCACTTTGGGGAACAATGATTCACTCAGAATAAAAAGTGACACACTTTGATAAACACTGACCTCTCTGATGAACACTGACTCACTCCAATAAACAATGAATCATTTTACTCATTCTCCTAATCAGATAAAACTCATCCCTCTCACAGACCCCGTGTCGTGTATTCAACACTTTCCTAATAACTCTTGCCTCGTGTCTTTTACTCTTGTATTCACTGACGGGCTTTTCTGTGTCATTCATTTATTCATGTATTCACCTATCATTTATGTTCTTTGGCGTTCCGGTTGTCACCCTGTTTATCCGAATGTCTAGCCATTCATGTTTTATTCATGTATAGGTCCCCGAACATAGTCTTATTTATATTTATCATCTTCCTCCGGTACATAATAACATCCCTGGTCATCATGTTCATCAACGTTCATGGTCTGCGCATTCGGTTCATATTCACCGTCGTTATTCATAACTTGCATTTTAGGTAAAGTTCCTTTCATCCAAGAATAATGAATATATAATGAATGAATAAAGGGCTATTTATCATTCATTACAAGGTTTTCATCACACAACAACCGGTTTTGTTGTTACAATATGTAACATACATTAAAGTCTGTGAAGACATAAAACACGTATAACAAAATACGTCATAACCCATTACACAAAGTCTAAGTAAAGTCTGTACATAGTTACAATGATCTGTAGCTACATTACACTATTCAAATCACAGTATGTGTTCTCACCCGCTTAAACATATGTTATAGTACATCTGACTGAAATGGTCTATGCTGATGATATATTTGTATTTATATCATACGGTACTCCTGAGTGTACGATCACAACATACTACATGAAGTGTGTATGATCCTGCAATATTTTTAAAAATGTTTCTGTAAACATGTTGCTAAAGTTGAAGTGTGTTTGAGCAATATGTTGCACAGGTTGGACAGTGCATGGTGCCAGCATACCAAAAATAAAACCATTGTTTAAATGATAACTCACTGTGCTGCCATTTTACCTTAGTGGTTATAATTTTAGCTAGAGTCAATATTTATGTAAAACAATAATAATAAAATGAAATAAGCTTCCCATTGCCCCAGAACGCAGCCATATTTTCTACTAGATATAATTCTTGTCTTCCCAAAATGTGAAACTTCAGTCCTACGCACAAAACGTTTTGCAATTTAACCCCCGGATGATGCATCCCCATGCAAGGAGAGAAGAGAGAAAGAGCGAGAGAAAGAGCGCTTCAGAGGGCGTGTGTGAGTCTGCTGTACTTGAGGCTTCTCCTGTTGTTTCCATGAACACTCTCTCAGTCCTATTCACCCGACAATAAAATCCCAGTGAATGAAAAAGATCCACTCAGTTACCACAACGTGTGCGTTCATGCAGCGTATGCGCTGATCTTCACTTATCCATCTGAGATTTTACACAAGAAATTTTCACGTGAGATTTCCACATGAGATTTTGCACCTGAGATTTCCATTTGAGATCCCCCCCCCCCCCCTGTGAGATTTTGTATCTTAAGATTTTCACCTGAGATTCCCCTATGACGTTTTCACCCGAGGTTCCCCTATGAGACTTTCCCCTTACGATAACTGCGGTCTTGAAGCAGCCCTTCCCTGCGGCAGCCTGCCTCCCACAGCGGGTGTTCTGCGTCGACCCCTCGATGCAACACTAGACTGAAGGGAGACTTTCAACCACTAGTCACTGTATGGATTAACTATTATAGATCACGTTATATTTATTAATCGCATTTCTAGAGAAACTGAACATTTTTGAAGACAAATAAACCTGTGCTGCTTTGTGGGCTATTAAATAAACTAGTGATAAGTGTGTAGTTTCCAATACAAACAAATGTATATGAAATTCTTATATTATTCTCGTATTGGCACTGCATTACAAGTGATAAATGTGTGTGTTTTGTCCATATGCTTTACGTTTATTCGTTAGACTCCCTTGACCTTCAGTAGTTGTTGATGTTTCGATACAAATTACTCCCATACACACATTCCAACTGTGTACATTTCACACGTAATGTATTGTCCAAGGCCAGCAATAAGTTAATACATAAACGAGGATTAAATAAGAGTGCATCCTTCACACATTCTACAGCAGTTAACCGTAACTATTATTTTTTATCATTATGATTTCATTCATCTTTTAGACATGAATTTTACAATATATACAACTTAGAATACCCCGCGACGGATTACTTAAAAAAAAAACAATAAAATTATTATCATTATGATTATTTCATTTCTCTTGTTTGTTTATTTATCTACAGTTCTGATTACGGTTAACACACCGACATTCTACATTAAACTTCAGAGTAAATCCTCTCAAAATAGTCTATTTTTATACCATCCCAATTCAATTGTTTTTGTGCTATTTTCTAAGAATACCAAAAAATAATACAAGAAGGAAAAAAGTTTAATATAACACGTAGCCTATTTCAACCTCTAATAAGAATGCTGGAAACAAGAAGGCAATATGAAAAAAAATATATGTATATGATTAACTAAAGGCAGTTGTACGGGAAAAAAGTCAATTTCTCCTTCATGTTATTGTACACTTTGGCGTGTATCATGGTAGTACAAAGTGAACTTCTGGCATTGATAGGAAAATATGTATAAAAAAATGATAAAGCACATTCTGAACAGGACTATTTACTTTTTTTTTCGTATTATTTTCCTTCTTTGTTGTAAAGTTTTCAAAAACGAGCAGACGCTGAAATAAGATGTTTATGGATTCAGAGAACAAAATTAAGATCCGCAAAATTGTAACATAGACTGCTTTGTGTGTCTGTTGTGTTTTGATGTTATGTTTTTCTTCTTCTTCTTCTTCTTCTTCTTCTCCTTTTTGACAATATTCATCTTTTCTGAGTGTCAGTATCTTTATCATTATATTCTCGGCAGTGATAGAGTAGTGATAATTGCACTGGATGTAACTATTATCACTGTCTTAATATTATCAAAATTCTTATCATCTCTGTAATGATTATCCTTGTATTATAATTAATATCATGTCTATTATTATGATAGTAATTATCATTATTATCATCGTGATGATTATCATTATTGTTATTATTATTGCTATTATTATTACCATTATCCTTATCCTTATTGTTATCATTATTATCAGTATTATTCTTATTATCATACTTATCATTGCCATCCTTATTTCTGATATTGATTTTTTTTTTTTTATTCTCATTGTCATTATTATCATTACCATTACTAATATTATTATCATTATGATTATTATTCTTGTCACTATTATTGTTATCGTCATCACCTTTATTCTTAATACAATAATGATAATTATTATTATTAACATACCACCATTATTCATCCATATTCTTAATTTGATTTTCATTACTACTATAGTGTATGCCTATTTTGCACCATTCTATGTAAAATACTATGTTTTGTCTTTGTCATTGCC
>NW_028234405.1:14065230-14077730 GCF_977035675.1 Penaeus japonicus | reverse complement strand
TTCTTCCCTCCCCTACGTCACCTAACCCCACCCGAAAAGGGGGGAAAATAATGTATATATATGACTTAGAAAAAAAAAAGAAAGAAAAGATAATGACAAATAAAAAAAAAAAAAAAAAAAGACAGCTGACTGACTGCCACTAATTGGGAAAAGGATAGCGCGAGAGTCACATTTTATGACCGAGTGGAAGCACGGCACAGTGGAGGGGAGGGGAGGGGGGAACGGAAGGGGAAGGGAGGTGGAGGGGAGGGGGGGAGGCTAAAGAGGGAAGAGGAGATGGATGGAAGGAGGACGGGGAGAGGGGGAAGGGGAGGGGAGGGGAAGAGGAAGGAAGTGTATTTTTATGTTATGATTTCCTCTCTCTAACCCTCCTCCTGCCCCCTTCCCCCTCTTACCCCTTTTGTTCTGTTGTTTTATGCAACAACTGGAGACTGTTTTTTTTCAAACCCACTTGCCAAAGTTTTGTGTTTCTTACTTTGTTTACTCGCCTTTTTTGTTTGCACAGCTAGTAAAAAATATGTAGATATATCATAATTCATTCATAAACACAACTGCAGTAATGTTTGCTTCTCATGCTTTCAGCGTTAATGTCATGCAATGGAGGAGGGGTGGGAGGGTGTGGAAGGCATTCAGGCAGAGACCGCGCGTCATGCATTATGAATCAGTCAAATATACATTCAATATTTATGCTCTAGCGAAAGCGAGGGCCTCACAGGTAAGCCACGTCAATGCCAAGGTATATACCGACATTTATTAATCTCCGAGACTATCAAAGGGGGATATTTCTTTGCTTATTTCCCCCTCTCGATTTTCCCCTCGGGTATCGGGATTTCCCTCACCTCGTCGAGAAGAGGGTAGTAGCTGATAACGAAATGAATAAGGAATCCATGGATGGACAACACCCGTTTTTTTATGTTTCTTTCCATTTCATTGGATTTTCTTTCTACCCTCTATTCCTTCTTTCAATTTCCTTGAATCGTTTAGCTTGCCGCGTCGCCCTTTTCTCTCTCGTTCACTCGCTTGCTTTTCCTTTCTTGATGATCTCATTGTTCTTTTGTTCTCTCTCTCGGTCGCTCGCTCCTTTCCTAATTCTCTCTCTCTCTCTCTCTCTCTCTCTCTCTCTCTCTCTCTCTCTCTCTCTCTCTCTCTCTCTCTCTCTCTCTCTCTCTCTCTCTCTCTCTCTCTCTCTCTCTCTCTCTCTCTCTCTCTCTCTCTCTCTCTCTCTTTCTCTCTCTTCTTTCTCTCTCTCTTCTCTTCTCTTCTCTTCTCTTCTCTTGCTCTCTTTCTTTCTCTCTCTCTCTCTTTCTCTCTCTTCTCTTCTGTTCTCTTCTTTTCTTCTTTCTCTTCCTTCTCTTCGTTATCATCCCTTCCCATCTTTCTATCTCTTCCTCTTTTCCTCATTGCTCTATTCATCGACCCATGTTATCCCCTCCATCTTCCATTCCGAATCTTCTCTCCACACATCTCTCTCTTGTCTCTCTTCCTGCGAGTGGAGAAACATCAGAATAACATTTGTACTTAGATAAAACCAGGTGGGTAGGTATGGTATTCGGTTAACTATTTTTATTTCTTCTCTGCTCCATGGTTTGTGGTTAGTGATTGTACAGATGACTAGATAACTAAGTTCCTGATGTTTTCCCACTTTATGAGAATTTGGGGATATTTGCGGGGTATCTCGAGAGATAACGCGAGATACCTCATTGTGTAGGGAATTTATAGTCTTGCTGATATAGAATGTATCGAGACCTGTCTGTAATAACGTATATATTTCCTTGGTCTGGAATAACATAGGTATTGTATATGTCCTATTCGTCTGTATATTGATTTTCGTTTGTAATAACATAGATACTGTACATATTTTCTTCGTCTTTTTCCTTGTTTTATTTTTACTCAGATCAACACTTTAGACATTTAGATTAATACACTCCACTTACATTCGTAAACGAGAAACTCACATATACGCATAACATACACAAAACTTTTGCTTTACCGTATCAAGAGCTTTTGACAGATACTGTACGTTTCTGAAACTCTGAGTGAAATACAAGCGTAAGTCTTATTTCCATGCCCGGAAGTCTAGAAAGTCTGGAACGAAGAACTTGCACGAGAATAGGATGTCTGCAATTTGGCATTATCTCAATTTATGTGCGTTGTCATTTGTTGCAACTCATATGTTGCCTGAGTGGTTGGAAAACAATATATAAGGCATATGCAATATATATATATTTTTTTTTTTTTTTCATTAAAAAAACAGTCTTCGTCTTTAAAAAAAGATCCAGTGACTTCGTTTACTCACTTGATTATTTTTACGAATAGATATACAGAAGAAAGATGAAAATTATAGAAGGTAAGAAAAAATAAGAACGAAAGCGAGGAAAGATGAAGAACGCAGAAGAAAAAAGAAGAAGAAAACTAAAGGAAGAATAATAAGAGAAAAAAAAGAATTTGAAGAAAAAGAAGAAGAAAAAGTACCTGACTGTCCTTGGAGCAGATGGAAAGAAACTAAAACTGCGATTAAGTGCAGATTATAGTGATCTTTTCCTGCATTAGTACTTAGTCTGGCTCGTTTACAGGTGTAGTGCATTAGAGGAGAAGAGAAGGAGGAGGGGGAAGAGAGAAAAGAAAAGAAAGAGAGGTATTAGGAAAGGGAGAAAAATGAGAAGAGGAGGAGAGAAAAGAACAGAAGAAGAGGAGGAGGAGGGTGAGGAGACAAAAGAAGAGGAGGGGGAGAAGAGAAAAGAGGAGGAATAGAGGAATTGGGAATGGGAAGAAGAAGAGGGAGAGAGGAATTGGAAAAAGGAAGGAAGAGGTGGAGAAGAAGAAGAAAGGATTTAGGAAAGGAAGGAAGAGGAGGAGGAAAGGGACGAATAGAAGTAAATAAATAAAGTATGAATTTAATGGAAAAAAATGAGGTGAATGAGGAAATACGAACAATGAAAGGATAACTGAGGATATTTTAATAATGAAAAATAATGAACGAGGTGAATTAAAGAACTACAGTGAACACAAGAAACAAAACGTAATAATTTATTTCATTAAGTAGAAATACTGAATAACGGAAAAAGACAGACAAGATGATAAAGAAAGGAGACTAGACAAGGAATGTAATCATGTCGAAGAGGAATTAGAAGATTGACTTGAATGCAAATAAACAAAGGAAGAATAAAAAAAATAGATATAAAAATGGAGATAAAATAGATAGAGGAAATTGCTTTAAGAGAGGATAATGAGAAGCAGGAGGGAAGGAGGAAGAAAAAGTGAGGAAGAGAGAAGCGGAAGGAATGAAGAAGAAGAGATAGAGGGGAGAAATAGAAGAAGGGAACAAGCGAAGGAGGCAGACAGAATGAGAGAGAAGAAGGAAGGAAGGAAAAGAGGAAGGACAGGATATAACGAGGGTGGGAGCATGAGAGGGAGAAGAGGGAAGGAAGAAGAAAACGGAGAGAAAAGGTGAGGTAGAGAGAGAAGGGCAAGGGTAGAGGTAGGAAGGATGGAAGGAGGGAGAGAGAAGGGGATAGAAAAAGGCACGAATGTAGTGACGGAAGAGACAAGGAAGAGAAGGAAAAGAGATGGCGGAGGGGACGAAAAGAGGGAATGATAAGATACTGAATATATTATGATGATTTTGTAATATCAGTGTAATGACGAGGCAAACATTTCTGTTATGTACCGGGATTTGTTGAATATATCTTGAATATATGTATGTCCACATAAAATCAATAAAGTTTGGTTTATTTCATATACATTTTCTTTATAGACAGTTTCATACATCTATCTGTGTAACTTCTTGCTTAACGGTCCAAAGACATAAATTCTTCAATCCATTTTATTAGGACACTACTTCAATTTCAATATCACATGCTTTTGATTTACTTTACAAGATATAATGACTCATATTTACAGCGGGCACGGCAGTCGGTTTTGAAACAAGGTTGCATTTCGCAACAAGTTTGCAACAAGAAAACAAAATCCATCATATCCAATGCGTTGAGGAAGAAATCTTTTCTTTTTCTTTTTTTGCGGAGCGGGCTTTGCATCAACATATTTTTTAGGTATTATCAATATGAAAAAAAACATGAACAAGTTAAAGAAAGAAAAGGGAAGAAGAAAATGAAAAACTCACCATTACCCAAGTGCAACGCACAGTTATGGAGTCTCTATATCGGTCCAGGTTTTAGCAACATAGCCGCAAGCAGAACGATTGGATTCAAGCAGATTCGTAAATAACATACATAACCCACCGTACACAAAGTCATGTTCTATTCAACATACCTCACTAACTGTCCGAACGTATCTATAACGACTTTCAACTGACGTCACTTCGACTGAGGTGCTTCGTTCTATCTTTGGAACGAATGAATCATACACTGGGTTTAGGGTTCGGGATAAATAGAGTGATTGTTTTTTGTTTTTTTCATCAAAGGAAAAAAAAAACATAAAAGAGAATATATTATTTGGGGTGGATTATGAAATATGGTGCAGCAGAAGTGTTGAGATTTTCCTCATATTTTGAACATCAGAGTGCACTGCATATTTTTTTTAGGAAAAATGTGGAATTTAGAATGCAAGAACGAAATATTTGGGAATATTAGTTACTCAAACAACTCAAATACACAATATATAGATATCATATATTTGTATATATATCATATATTTATATATATATACATATATATGTATATATATGTATATATATATATATATATATATATATATATATATATATATATATATATATATATATGTGTGTGTGTGTGTGTGTGTGTGTGTGTGTGTGTGTGTTATATCCTCCTTTTGGAATATCTTTACATCTACTATGACTCACGCAGCTGACCCCAAATTACACGCTCCCTCCCTACCAGTGTGACATAAAAAAGACTACTTATACCACAACTAATATCAATGCACCTCCTCCCCCCCCCATACACCCCCCACACACACCTATGGCCCCCTCAACATCCCAGATCATCAGAGCAAAGGCAGAGGAATTGCCTTTTCTATTCCTGGTCGAGGAGAAAAAAACCGCAAGATTTGGCCAATTTGAGGACACATTGGCACGTGGCCACTTCTGATGAAAAGTAAAGTTTTAAAGGAAATGGATTTCCCGGCCCAAATTTCGTCCTTGTTGGATGTAAACAAATCCTGTGATTGGTTGGAGAATTGTCTGCTGTTGCCTGCAATCTCTGCATGGAGGAACAAGGGTGGAGGAGTCTCTAGCGTGGTTGATTACCTTGGTCACAATTATCTTAATCATCCAGGACGAACGGAAGGAAATTGCTGTAATTAGCAGTCTTCTTAAGTGACAGTTACGCGGAGGGACTTGACTGACACTAAATCTAGTCTATCTTGCTTCCATATTCTCCAGTCTGTGTCTGTTTGTCTATCTATTCATATGACTATCTATCTCTCAATATGTATCCACATCTCTCTTTCTTTGATAATCTATTTTTCTCTCTATCTGTGCGACTGTCCTTTTGTCTGCTTTTATATGTGTATATGATTCTTTGCCTGTCTACCCCTTCCTTTCTATCCTCTTTCTCTCTCTCTCTCTCTCTATCTATCTATCTCTGTTTCTCCCTATCTCTCTATATCTGTATCTCTCCCATTCTCTGAATCACTTTTTTTTCCTCTCCCTCTCTCTCTCTATCTACCTATATATATATATATCTATATATATATATATATATATATATATATATATCTATATATATATATATATATATATATATATATATATATATATATATATACACTTATATATCTGTTTATCTATCTATCTCTCTCTCTCTCTCTGTCTCTCTCTCCAACAAACCCTGATCTTTCTCCCTTCTTATTCCCAGAGGAGAAAAGCTGTTTCATACCTTCATCCCTTGTGCAAAAAGGTCAGGACTGAAGGAGGTGAGTAAATGAGAGAAGGGGAAAAACGGGATGAGAGAAGGGGGAGGGAGGAGGGGGGAGGGGGAGGGAGGGAGAGACAAACAAGCAGAAAAATAAAGGGACTAAGAGAAAGGAGAGTTAAAGGAAGGGGAAAATTACATAGAAAGAAAGACACTGAGAAAGGAAACTAATAAAGAGAGAGAGGGAGAGACAGGTTATGAATGAAGAGAGAAAGGGGGAAGGAGGAGGGTCACGAGAGACAGAGAGAGAGAGAGAGAGAGGAGGGGGGGGGAGGGAGAGAGAGAGAGGAGAGAGAGAGGCGGTGGAATATAAGAGGAGCTCGGTCTTCCCAAAGATGAGCGCCTTAGAGCTCCTTTGTATGAGATTCATTGAGCAGTTGTGTACGCCGGGATCTTAGGGGGAGTAGGGAAGGGGTGGGGGTGGGGAGATAAAGGTACTTTTAAATTTTTGAAGATAAAAGGAGAGATGGGGGAGGGGGCTAGGAGGGGATTGGGAGTGGGAGGGTGGGAGAGAGGGAAGGAGGAGAGGGAGGAGAGCCAGACAGAACGGAAGCGAGAGAAGGGTAGAGAAGAGAGAAGGTGAGGAAGGGAGGGAGGGAGAGGAGAGACGGAGGGAGGCAGGAAGAGAGAGAGAGAAACCAGAAGAGAAGGAAGGTGGTACAATGGGGGAGAGAGAGAGAGACTGAATGGAGGAGAGGGGGAAGCGCAAGAGAGAAGGAAGGGAGAAAAAAGCGAGACACCGGAAAACAGATCTTTACTCTACTGATAATTGATGAAAAACACAACATCAAACATTTCTGACTCAACTAAAGTTTCTTGCAAAACATCCCAAAGCTTTAAAAGTTTAACCTAAATTTAGGGATATTTAAAGAATAACAGAAAAAGGGTAGATGGGGGAGACACAAGATAGACACACAAGAAATGCGGACACACAAGATAGACAGATAGACACCCGAGAAAGGCAGACTAACATACACAAGACATACAAACACAATATAGACACATGGGGAAGACACATACGCAAACTATACGGGCGAGGAAAGAGACACAATACAGATACGAAAGGAAAACAGACAGACACAAAAAAACACACCCGAGGAAGCCAGACAGACACAAGACAGAATAAGGATCTCACTAGGAATATGATATTGCAGAGTTAATCAATGGCCTGACTTGCCTCATCCAACCTTGCACCTTTCATATTATGGAAAATATTTTGCATTGGATATAAAATCATATTTGATACGATTTGAGATAGATGTTTAGTTATAGATAGATACAGAGAGAGAGTGAGAGAGAGAGTGAGAGAGAGAGAGAGAGATAGGGCTGAGGGGGGAGTGCTGTGAAAGATGGATAACCATGATAAAATAAAGAAAGACAGAGTTTAGAATAGAAAAAAAAATCTGGTTATTTATATTTACAGACTTGTTTTTAGTGTTAATAACGATTCAATCAACTTCTAGTTAATATCTAAGATAATAAGTTTAAGGAAATAGAACTTAAGGAAACTATATAACAACATTGAAAATAACATTTACGTTGTAAATCATCAGTAATTAAGTCATGGAATCATC
The DNA here is from genome assembly GCF_977035675.1 of Penaeus japonicus. Taxonomy (NCBI): domain Eukaryota; kingdom Metazoa; phylum Arthropoda; class Malacostraca; order Decapoda; family Penaeidae; genus Penaeus; species Penaeus japonicus. The sequence goes on along the minus strand of NW_028234405.1, from coordinate 14,070,262 downwards.
GAAATACAGGATTCTAATAATAAATAAAACATACATAAAGAAAATAAAGTTGAAAAATAACGTAATAGAAATGAAAACGATTGATCTAGACACATAATTTAATTGACTCAAAATGCATTAGCAATATACCACAAAATTTCCCCCATTAAAACTTGGCCAACACCTGACCACACACCACAGAAGTCTCCACACTTAACCAGAAATACCTTGATTATGTTTTATGGTTTTCCTTTTTTACGGTCAACACGGAGAGAGAACTTTGTCAGAAACGCACGCTTTATGAGGCATCTTGAATTATAGATCGTGGAAAGAATGCGCCGAGGGGTTGGCATCTCCTCCTTCTCTTCCGTATTTTATGTATTTTTATTCTTCCTCTTAATTTATTTTTTTTTCGTTTTCTTTTTTTTTTCCTGTGTGTGTACTTTTTATTGTTGTTGTTTTTGGTGTTGTTGGTGTTATTATCATTGTTATTATTATCATCATCATTATTATTTTTGTTATCATTATCATCAGTTATTATCATCATCGTTGTTATTCTTATCATTTGTATTATTATCAATTTTATCATTTATGTTATTATCAATTTTATCATTTATACTATTCTTATCTTTATCATTTGTATTGTTATTATCCTTCTATCATATTAATTATTGTTGTTGTAGCAATAGTTGTATCATCATCATTATTTATGATTATAATCATAGTTGTTACGATTATCATCATTATCGTTATTATCATTATCATCATCATTATTATCATTCTCATTACCGATGTCATTATTATCATTAACATTATCATTATCACTATACTCATTGTTATCATTATCATTATCATTATAATTATCACCGCCACAATAAGTTTTATCATCATTATCGCTATCATGACTATCATCATTTTTATTATCATTATCATCACCATCATCATCATTCCCGTTTATTATTATGATTACCACTACTGTTATTGCAATCTTATTCCTCTTTATCATCATGAGTTTAAATTTTGAAAGAAATATGACTCTTTTGTTGGCTGAAAATGAAAAGATGCGGAAGCACAAAAGAAATGTACACACACACATAAACACACACACACACACACACACACACAAACCGACACGCACACACACACACACAACACACAAACCAACACACATAACACTCAAACACACACACACACATGCATATCCACACATCACACGTGCATTCTTACTTACACAGTGCTCGTTGAAAATGGATGCAAATAAACTTTGCAATCTCAGAACCAGAACGTGGGTTTGCAAATTCCTAAACTATGATAATTAAGACCACTTGCACGAATGGACATAGTAATGAAGTTCTTGGCAATAAGGGTTGCAAGTACTTGAAGCCATTTCCAAAAGTTGAGGGATATATTTTGACAACAGGACTGACAACACTGATTCACAACATGGCTGACAACAGCAACTAATGAAAAGACTGGCAAGTTGACGGACAACGGTCGGCAGAATGACTGGCAACAGTGACTGACAACACAGATATCAACATGAATGACAGTATAGACTACCAAATTGTTTCCATTCACCTGTCCTTACCTGCCCGTCATGTGCCGTGTTGCTTCTCCCTTAAGCCAAAAGATTCCGAAACTGTTGCAGACATACATTCGTGCAGCATGATTAATCAAATCAATTGCCAACATACTAGACAACTTGACTGTCAATACTTACAGCCAACATGACTGACAACACTAACTGCCAACATGACTGACAACATTAACTACCAATGTGACCGACTATACTAATTGCCAACATAACTGGCAACACTAACTGCCGACTTAACTGACAACACTAAATGCCAACATGACTGACAACACCGACTGCCAACATTGCTGACAACACTAATTACCAAAACGACTGACAGCACTAACAGCTTACTTGACTGACAACACCGACTGCCAATATGCCTGACAACACTAACTGCCAACATGACTGACAAGACTCAGCCAATATGACTAACCCTTTTCAAAACGTCCTTGTTCTGAGTGCCCGGAAATTGCAAACGACCCACAAATTTGCAATGTAAAGAAGCGGATAATGATATGATAACAATACCAGGGTGATGCCATTGCTCTTCCTAATTATCTCGATGAAAAACAAAGCTTTGCAATATTTCCTTCCCATTGCATGACATTCATTACCAGATTATAAATCGTTTTGAAAAATAAACAGAGCACTCGGTGTACGTCACGAGATTGTGAAACTTATCCATGTAATGTTCTCAGCATGAATTATAATCGGCAGGATCAATATGTAGTGACAGGTTTTTTTATTATTATTATGACAATAATAATAATGATTATGATGATATTGATAATGATAATAAAAAACAAAGATGATGATGATGAAATAGATAGTGGTAATAATGATATTAACAGTAATGAAATAAATTATTGTCGTTATCATTGTTGTTGTTGTTATAATAATGACAATAATGAAAATGATAACGTAAACTGTACTGACCTATATTTACATTAGTAACCCCAAAACTTGGTACCGCCCCCTAGATTTCTGCTCTGTCCCTCGCAAGGAGCGTTAAGTCCGGGTGACCGTGTGGCTCTTGCCAGTTTTAGTGACACCTTTGTTTATTTTGTGCAGTGTATCTTTTTTTAAGTTCATATTAATAAGTAATTCATTCTTTTATTTCATCTATGCACGTTTTTATGTTCCTTTTGTTTCGTTTCAATTACTTTTGATTGATTTTATTATTGTCCTTTACTTTTGCACTTTTACTGTTCATATGGCTTTGTTTAGTTTTTAACTCGAGTTTGTTAGGTCCAGCTAATAAGAAGAATTTAAATGGTTTTAGTAATTATTTTTAAAATATATTTGAACCTGAGGCTAGGCAAATCTCCTTATTACCATTTTTGACATCGTCGCCATATTTATAAGAATAAAAAAAAACACAGTCAGATATTCTTTTTCCCTGCTAGCCTCTGCATTTGCACTGCAAGGCCCACCTTACCCTCCAGTTTAATAAGTTAAGTAGAGTGTTGATTTTGGATTACAATGCAAAAGGGCTCATGTTATTTGAAGAATAATGTTTTGTTTTAATAGTAGTTAAACTTGTTATGCTGGGCCGTTTTTAGTGCTTGTTTTTATTTCATTTTGATGTTGCTTATTTTATTAAGTTTTATCTTTTGTGTTTTTTGTTCAGTTTTAGTCTTACCCTTTTATGTTCAGTTTACTTTTATGTCAATTTTGATTTCTGTTCTTTTATGTTCTTGCTTACCCAGACATTTTATTTTGCTTTTTCTAACATAACCTCGACTAGCTATATTGGCTCTGTCAATTCCTTTATAATCAAATAGTATGAGATGAACTACCCGCTGGGTATTAGTGAAACACTACAAAGATAATAATAATTACCATGATAGTGATAAAGATGATAATGATTATAACTATCATCATGATTGTATTAATAATAATAATGATAATAATAGTGATGATTATAATGATAAAGACGGTAGAAATAATGATAATGATGATAGTTATAATGATAATGATAATAGTGATAATGATGATAATGATAATGATGATAACAATAACAAGTAATGATAAAGATTGCAATGATAATAATAATGATAATGATAATAATAACAATAATAATTATGATAATGACAAAAATAATAGTAAAGATGATATTGATACTAACAACAAAAATTGCAAAAATAATGATTATGAGGATAATGATAGTGAGAATGATGATATCAATAATGATGATAACGATTGTAATAGTAATGATAATAATGATGATGACGATGGTGATAATAATGACAATGTTGATAATGATAACAATTATTTTTATTATCATAATAATAATGCTAGTAATGATAAAAGTAATAATTATGATATTAATAACAATAATAATGGGTATGATAATGATAATAAAAAACAATAACAATGATGATAATGATGATAGTAATTATGATACCGACAACAATAATGACAATGATCATGATAATGACAACAATAATAATGATAATTATAATAATAATAATGATAATAATGATTATCATTATGATGATAATGATGATGAAAATGATAACAATGATAATGATGATCATAATGATTATGACAATGGTGATGCTAATGATGATGTTGATATTGGTAATATAAGGTAGCATCACGCAGCCTCACATCTCCCGGTCATCTCCCGTAGCCTCGCGCATCTCGTTTGCTGCGCGATCTTCGACTGCTACCTTATTTTCTTTTCGTTTGCCTTTTATTTGTGTTTATGTTTCGTTTGTTTTACTCGCACTTATTTGGGTTTGCCCTTTCACTCCGTACTTCCGTCTGCGATTCATTTACGAGTATGCTTTTTCACGCATCATCTTCAAGTTCCTTAGCCCGATATGCTATGTTTTATTATCATTAATTTTTACTTTATTTTTATTTACTTTTCTCCACCTACGATGGCTTTGTTTATGTGTTAAGAAATATTATTTTTACTCATTATTTTACTATTCTATTTTTTTCCAGTCTGTTGCATTGTGAGGGAATATTTTTATCAGTTTAACTGTATTCTGAAAATGATTTTTTTTTTTTTTTTAACCTAAGTATATATTTTATTTTCGTTAAGCGATGTTCGGCGTGGCTAATGATGTCCCGAAAACTAAAAACATAAGCAGCGTTGAGCGGGAAATAGACTCATTCTCAGCCAGACAACGGTGTTTTGCTATCCCCCTGTGTGATTTTTTAAAAATTTGATCGCTGTTTGATATTTTTCATGTGGCAACTTGATTTGATAAGCTAATGCTAAGAATTAATCCAGGGGAGTCTAGCGATCATGATGATAATAATGATAGTAATGCTTACAATAGTAACGATAATGATAGTAGTAATAATAACTATAGTGTTATGAATAATGGTGATAAAAATGATAAGAAGAAGAATGACATTTACTATGGTAAGGGAAATAGTAACAATGAAAATAATGATGGTAAAAAGTAATGATGGTGATAATAGTAACACTGACAATAATAATCCTGGTATGGATATTAA
>NW_028234405.1:14030230-14032730 GCF_977035675.1 Penaeus japonicus | reverse complement strand
TCGCTTTCTCTCTCTCTTTCTCTCTCTCTCTCTCTCTTTCTCTCTCTCTCTCTCTCTTTCTCTCTCTTCCCTCTCTCTCTCTCTCCCTCTCCCTGTCTCTCTTTCTCTCTCTCTTTCTCTCTCTCTTTCTCTCTCTCTCTTTCTCTCTCTCTCTCTCTCTCTCTCTCTCTCTCTCTCTTCTCTCTCTCTCTCTCTCTCTCTCTCTCTCTCTCTCTCTCTCTCTCTCTCTCTCTCTCTCTCTCTCTCTCTCTCTCTCTCTCTCTCTATCTATCTATCTATCTATCTATCTCTCTATCTATCTATCTTTCTCTATCTCTGTTTTTCTCTCTCTCTTTCTCTCAATATTCATCAACACCAGGTTACAATTATCTTTATCAAGGACATATTTCCAACATACATAGTGCTCGCAGATATGATTTTTAAACATTTCAACGATAAAAGTGCCCATCATTCCTCTGGCATTAGGAATATTACTGTATTTAATTAGATCTGTTGCACACACTGATGATGATGAAAAAATCGACTATTATAATTATCTCCGTCGGTAATTTCAACGAAATTACGGATGTTAAAAAAATAATCAATGAAGGGGAGATTATGTATTATCTTCCTGTAAATGAAATCATGGCATGAAGTATCGAGTTGATACTGTTAAGATGTTATAAATCAAAAGAGAGGATAATCTGCTGCTAAGAAGGAATGAGAGAAAGATACAATGAAAAATCTCAACATAAAAAAACGGAAATAATGTACAATATGTTTTGCTTAACTCTACGGATACATTAAGCCAGATTTCACTATGTTTTGAACTCCAAACTAAAGGTAGCCTTTGGAGTTGCACATCACATATAATAGAATATATTTTAAGTGTTTTGTACGTATATGTGATCATAAAGCCAGGCAGGGTAAGTTATCTTACTAAAAGTGTAAGCGCGTATATAGAGAAAAAAAAATGAAATTTCCAAAAAGTAAGTTGTGTAACTATAGACGAAAGACGAAGAAACATACGAAATAAAAAAAAGAAGGAGGAAAGGAACAAGAAGAAAAGGAAAAGGAAGAAAATAATGATAATTGATGACTGGAACGAACTAAGACTGGTATTGACGTGTCTGCCTAATTAGCATATTCCCGAGCTATTATTATAATGCCTAGTGATAATCCGTCATATTAAAGGACTTAATAGAAGAAGGATATTGAAGGATAGGAATAAGAGACGATAGAGTAAAGGCAGACTAGACAAAAACGAGGAATTGGAAAGGGTACTCTATAGTGAATAAACGAGGGAAAGAAGAGAAACTTGAAGATGTATATGTCTTCCTCTAAAGGTATGAAAAAGGTAGGGAAAAGAGAGAGAGAGGAATGAAGAAGCGGAGAGAGAAAGAAATATAAAAAAAGAGGGAGACAGACAAACAATGTGAGTGATTGAGATCGAGAGCGAGAGAGAGAGAATGAGAGATTGAAAGGCGATTAATTGATTTTAAAAAAAATCCACATCAACCTCTATCTGCCCTTTATGTAAAAGACGAAAACAATTCCTTAAATTGGCAATTTTATTTTTCTGTGATATTAATGATTGAAATGTGTGGATGTGGATGTGTGTCTTAGAATTCGAGTATGTAGGTGGGTGTGGTTGTATGTGTGTGTGTGTGTGTGTGTGTGTGTGTGTGTATTTGTGTTTATACGTGTATATGGATATATATAGTATAAATGAGTACGTATAGATATTTTTTTGTCCATTCGTAATTTCATTTCTTTTTATTTATCTAATAGTAAAGCCCTCATCTCTTCCCTGTTTTATCAACTTCCGTTATTTTTTCACATCACATATTTTTCTTTCTTTGGATTTTCTTTTAGTATCTTTCTGTTTTTTGTTTTATTTATTTCTCATTCTATTATCATCATTTCTGGTATCTCAAAATTCTGTTACTTATCATTCGTTCAATACATTTTTATCCTTTTACCTCTCTCTCTCTCTCTATCTATCTATCTGTCTATCTATCTATCTATCTATCTATCTGCCTATCTATCTATCTCTATCTCGTTCCATATCTCCTGCTCTGATAAGATAATCAAAGCAAGAGACCGAAGATGTTGACGGAACAAACAAGAACAGGACATTAAAAGTAATCGACATTATAAGAGACAAATCCATATGATTAAAACAAATTAATTCAGATAATTGAAACAAACAAATCCGGACCTTTGACCCGTAGAAAACCAGGTCATTAGATTAGAACGATATTCAAAATCATTACGACAAAGAGAAGGGAAAATTAATTCCAAACATTCAAACGACAACTCGCTCTTCCTCCCCTCTTTTCCACCCCAACTCTTCTCACCCTTAACCCCCTTAACCTCCACCTATTTTCTCTCCCCTCCCTCCTCCTCCTCCTCTCCTCATCTCTTTTTCCCTTCTCCCTACACCACTCCCCCCCCACACACACAAAAAAAAGGTATCAATGGAGTAAAAAAAAAAAAAAAAAAAAAGGAGGTATCAACG
>NW_028234405.1:14017730-14020230 GCF_977035675.1 Penaeus japonicus | reverse complement strand
TAATTTTTGTTTTTGTTTTTTTCTTTACGATTTTTAAAATAATTTTGTTTTTGTTTTTTTCTTACATTATCACTTTATTGCATTGTTACTGCGGCATTAATACTAATGACCTTTTGCATAATTTTGTTATTACATCTCCAACACGTATCCTCTAACAACCGCACCCCGAGTAAAAATCGAATCTGGAGGGATAATTGCGGTTTATTTTGAGGACCAAACGGAGCCAGTACTGGCCCCAAGCCGCGTATCGGGTCTCTTGTGCCACAGAACCTTACAACCATATATATGTAAATATATATATATATTTATATATATATATCATATATATAATATATATATATGAATATATATATATATATAAATATATATATATATATAATAAATATCCTGCATATATAATAATATATAAATAAGTATATATATTAGATAGTACATTTATATATATATATATATAATATAAAATATATCATACTATAAATGTAAATTAACATATTATTACATATATATATGCATATAAAATGCATGAACATTTATATATATATATATATATATATATATATATATATATATATATTTATTAACTATATAAATATAATGTATGTATGTATATTAAATAAAAGAAATATATCTATATATATATATATATATATATATGTGTATATTATAAGATATATATTATATATATAATATATATAGAAAAATATATAGATAATTATATATAAGTAAAATATATAAATACATAACACAACAACACAACACACACACACACATACACAAACACACACACACACTCACATTTATAATATATATATATATATATATATAAATATAATATATATATTTATATATTATATATATATGTAATTATATAATATATATATAATATATATAATATATATATATATATGTGTGTGTGTGTTGTTGTTAGTGTGTGGTGTGTGTATATATATATATTTATATAATATATAGAATATATATATATATATATATAATATATATATTATATATGCATAAGTAATCCAAAAATACACACATATATACAAAACGTGATCCATTACATTGAAATATCCTATCTAGCTTGCTAGTTCTAAACTAACCTTAAATAATCATCACTGACTACCGTAACAAGATAAGCTAAGCTACGGTTCCTAACACCAATCTTTACATCAGTGAATCCAAGGAACAAATATTGAGAAAGCATCTATATTTGCCAATCTACATTTCTCTCTCTCTCATCTCTTTCTCTGGAAACATATAGCGAAATAGAAAAATGATGTGGGTAATACTTTTGTGAAAGAGAAGCCAAACAAGACATCACTAAGGAGGTATTACGTGAAGAATGTTTACAAAAAAATCTTACAAATATATGCTAAACAGACACATATTACTCAGGATTAAGAATTGCTGAAATGCATATGAACATGCTTAGTTATTTGCGCTACCAGATACAATCAATAAGTCAAGTAAGACACAGCAAATTATAGACACTAAATCCAACTATGATATTTCCAACCACAAAGACCAAATCTTCAAACTATTTCAATTGTATGGCCTACGAGGCTATAGACTCCATCTCCTTGAAGAACAGCACTCCACGAAATTTCAACTGAAGATGTTATCCAACAACAAAGTTTCCCTATAAATCCCATCCTTAAGAGGAAAGACTTTTCGTTCCTTCGTCAGGACAGAAACAACCAAAATCGTACTCTTGTGATATTTCGGATTTTAAAGCTATTGTTGGATATATACAAATGTGTGTGTTGGTGATGTTACATAATATATATATATATATATATTATCTATATATATAAATATAAATTAAAAAATATATATATATAAGTTTGTGTGTATATATATATATATATAAATAAATCTATATATATATATAAAAAATATACATATATATATATTAGTGTGTTGTTGTGTGTCATATATTCTACATATAAAGTTATATGATATATATAGTATATATATTATAAATATATATATATATATATATATATATTATATATATGTATGTAATGTATGTATGTGATATATGTATATATCTACGTATATATATATATATATATATATATATATTATATCTATATATATATAATAGGATATTCATATATATATAGTTATATATACAAGTACTATATGCAATATATATACTACATATATATTATAACATATATATATATATATATATATATATATATATATATATATACATAATATATTATGCATATATATATATGTAAATAATATTATATATATATTATATATAAATATATCAATATATATTTATATATATGTGAGTGTGTTGTGTGTGTGTGTGAGTGGTCGTGTGTTGGCCTAGTTATTGTGGTGGTGTCGTGTGGGTGTGCCCTATGTCTTCGGGTCGTTATGTTGTATGTGTGTGGTTGTGTTCTTTGTGTTCGTTGGGTTGAGTGTGGTTTGTGGGGGGAGATGTATGTGAAACGGAATTTGAGGATGTGTTGTCTATGAATATAAC
>NW_028234405.1:14010230-14015230 GCF_977035675.1 Penaeus japonicus | reverse complement strand
TGAAAAGAGAGCAGGAAGGTGAGTGTTATTGTTGGGGGACCTAACACTCCCCTTTGATTTATCGATACGTCCTTTATCTTTAATAATAAAGTTGTTTTTTTAATCTGTCTATTGATCTAAAAGGAGAGGAAGAGAAAGAAACCCAGAGGGCAGAGGAAGGCGAGATAGAGGGAGAACGAGAGAGAGAGAGAGAGAGAGAGAGAATGAGAGAGAGAGAGGAAGGGAGGGATGGAAAGAGAGAGAGAGAGGAAGGGAGGGATGGAAAGAGAGAGAGAGAGAGAGAGAGTAAGGGAGGGATGTAAAGAGAGAGAAAAAAAAACAGAAAAAAATATACAAAGAAAAAATAATAATAAAAGGGATAACAATTTATTTAACCCCCCTCAAAAAAAAGTAATAATAATAATAATAATAATAATAATAATAATAATGATAATAATAATAATAATAATAATAATAATAATAATAATGATAATAATAAAATAAATAAATAGATAGATAAATAAATAAATAAATACAATAAATAAATAAATATATGGAAATCTTCACCAACAACAAAAATCCTCCCCCCAAGAACTGTATGGAGACGGCAAGGCAAGAAAGAGTTCAATGAAACAGCACATCTGAGCCAGCCTTTAGCTGCTCGACCTCCTTTAAGAGACTCCTGCCATATGTTTCCCTGCTAAGTTATAAGATCTCTGAAGACGATGACACTTCAGACAATGCATGTTAAATATGTCTACCATTAACCCAAGCGCGCATTCTTGGGACCGTGGGTTGCCGCTGGGTTATGCTGCTTCGTTTTGCTTTTATCTTCGTTATTGTTTTTCTTATTGTTTTTCTTATTATCTTTTTTTTTTTGTCTTCGTTCTTCTTCCTTTATCTTGATTTTTTATTTCCGTTTTTTTTTTATCTTTATCTCTTTTTGCCTTCTTTTTTTTCCTTCCGTTATAATCATCTTTATTAGCAGTTATTGTTGTTTATTGTTGTTGTTTTTTGTATCATTACTATTTTTATCCTTAATTTTGTTGTATTTATCATCATTATTATTATCATCGTTCTCATCATTATTCTCCTCACTCTCATCATTATTATCACCAATCTTATTATCATTATCATCCTTATTGTTATCATAAGCATTACTATCATTAACATTGTCAATATCATTATTATTGTTATTGTTATGATTTAATCATTATTGTTGTTATCATTACTATTATCATTATAGTTATCATCATTATCATTATCATTACTGTTACTATCAATTTTCTCATAATTTTATTATTGCTGTCATCATTATCACTATCATTGAAACAAGTTATTATCATTGTCATCATCAATATCATTACAACCACTATATTCCTTACAGGAGTTTCAAGGTCTTTGTTATTAGTAAAATATGTTTTATTACCTTATCTATATCATCAATATCATTAATATTTGTTTCATCCTTATCATCACAGTTATGGTTGCTCTTCCAGCCGATGCTTTCCCTACTACTGTTAATTCCAGAAGACCGTCATCTATTCTAACAACCAATTTCATCTACTGACCGAATTCAATTAATTTCCTTTACGTCGCTAATAAACTTTGAGTCACCCTCCCACCCCCGCCCCCAACCCCCACCTCCAACTCCCACACACACCCCAAACCCCGCGTAAAAAAAAAAAAAAAAAAAAAAAAAAAAAGGCTAATCTTCGTATGTCCTCCCTCAAGATGACTGGCCTAATATCTCAAGAAAATGGCCCAGCGCTGAGGAACAAATGCCAAACTGCGAAAGAAAAGCGATGCCAAGTTTCGTCAAAAGTCTCCCAGCAACACATTTTCCCCTTAAGCCTTCGCCGGCGTGGAATATGTATTACGATGGATAACGAAGGGGGGTGGGCGGGGGGAGAAAAGGGGGTTTAGAAGAATATGGATGGTGGAGGGTGTCCCTGTGTGTGTGTGTGTGTCTGTTTGTTTGAGTGTGTGTGTGTGAGAGAGAGAGAGAGAGGGAGTGAGAGAATGTGTGTTTGTTTGTATTTGTGTGTGGGTGTTTCTCTATGAATATGTAAATTAGTACGTTTCTGTGTTGGTGCGTGTCTGTGTGAGTGAGTGTGTGTGGATGTCTTCACGTGTTGTATACCTCTCCAGCAAGCTCTTGTTAATGTTAATAGTTCTTGTAGTCTTTCCCGAACGCGACTACACACTCCTTGGAAAGCCTACAACGCGCGTCTCCGAGAGTTATTCAATAAACGTCTGAATAATCTTGCAAAGTTTATAGCCATTGTTTCCCCGGACGGAGTACGTGAGCGCGGATGCTTGCACGGATATATATGTGTGTGCGTGTGTGTGTGTGTGTGTGTCGTGGTGTTTATTGTGCGTGTTGTTTTTATGTGTGAGTCTTGTGTTGTTATATGAGTCTGTGTGTGTGGTATGTGTGTGTGATGTGTATGTGTGTATGTGTGTGCTGTGTGTTTGTGGTAGTGTGCGTGGTAGCGCCATGTGTGTGTTGTGTGTGTGTGTGTGTGGGTGTTGTCCAAGTTATTAGCGTGCGTATATTAATATACATATGTCGGATATTGGTGTTTATATATATGGGGTATGCTCCAATACTTATGATTTAAAATAGGCTATATGGCCTGGCGTCGGATTCCATCCAAAGTTTGCTCTCTGAGAAGTAATTATGCTGAATGGCCTGGGTGCCCTTCCTCCTTTCCATATAGTATATAAGAGATAATATCTTATATCTATAGTATATATATATACTATATATATAAGTATATTATTTATCATGCTTTACATGCATATTACATATCACACCCCATATACATATGAAATATGTATATGTATATATATATATATATATATATATATATATATATTATATATATATATATACTATATATATATATATACATATATATATATATACGTATATATATATATATACAATTACTATGATATATATATATATATATATATATATATATAATATATATCTATTACTTTATATATATATATATATATTTTTATATTTATATCTTATATGCGTGTCGTGTGTGTGTGTGATGTGTGTGTGTGTGTGCTGTGTGTGATGGTTGTGTGTGTGTGTGTGTGTAGTATATATAGAGTTTATATATATATAGATATATTATTATTATATAATATATTATATATATATGTATATATATATATATATATATTTATATATATATAAATTATATGCATAAATATATATATATAAATATATATATGTAATATATATACTATATATATATATCTATATGTAATATAATATATATATATTATATATATATATATCTATAGTTATATTATATATATATAGATTTATATTGAATGAAATATATTACATAGTATTTATATATATATATATATGATATTAATATTATATAGACATTTATACATATGATATGAATATATAATATATATATGATATGGAATTATATATATAATTAATATATGATTTGATTAATATATACATATATATATATATTATATAATATATATATATTGATATTTTTTTATATATGTATATTTAAATATATTATATATATATATATATATATTATATATAGAATACCATGCCATGATATAGAAAGTGTGAGAGAGAGAGAGAGACAGTGAGAGAGAGAGAGATGAAATTTGATATAACATTATTCATACACATCACACACACACACACAGACAGAACAACACAGAAAAAAAACGTACTAATTTACATTATTATATATATACACACACACCACAAACAAAAAAAAACACACACACTCTCTTCTCACACACACACAAACACACTCTCAACACCACTCAAACAAATTAGAACACACACACACACACACACAGACACGCACCAACACAGAAACGTACTAATTTACATATTCATATAGAAACACACACACACAAAACAAAACAAACAACCCCAACTCTCTCTCTCACACGACAGCACCAACACACACACACACACATTCACTCAAACAGATATTTATAATAATATATTTATTTAGTATATATATATTAATATATATATATTTATATATATTATATATATATATGTTAGTAAATATATGTATGTATGTATATATATATTTATTTATATATATATATATATATATATACATATATACACACACACACACATATATATATATACATGCATTTAGATGTATAAATGTATAACATATATATAGTATTCATGTACACGGCTGTGTGTGAGTGAGTGTGTGTTCTCCCTTCACGTCCTCAAAATATTTCGTGCCTGCCTCCTCAGCCTCGCGACTGTCAGAATGTCTGCAATCTTTCCCTAATGTATCAAATGTCGCCTGTTTGTGCCATCTTAGCTGTCAGAGACTTTTCTTTTTTCGTTAAGATATTCTGTTTTTGGCATTTGTGAATTTAGGTGATGGATGACGTTGAGTTGCCAAATACTGTCTTTACAACGCATGGTTTTCCTGCTTGCCTGCCACAGTCTCTCTCTCTCTTTATCTCTCTCTCTCTCTCTCTCTCTCTCTCTCTCTCTCTCTCTCTCTTCTCTCTCTCTCTCTCTCTCTCTCTCTCTCTCTCTCTCTCTCTCTCTCTCTCTCTCTCTCTCTCCCTTTCTCTCACTTTCTCTCTTTCTCTTTCTCTTTCTCTCTCTCTTTCTCTTTCTATTTTTCTCTCTCTCTCTCTTTCTCTCTCTCTCTCTTTCTCTCTCTCTCTATTTCTATCTCTCTTTCTCTCTCTCTCTCTCTTTCTCTCTCTCTCTCTCTCTCTCTCTCTCTCTCTCTCTCATCTTCTCTCTCCTTCTCTCTCCTTCTCTCTCTTTCTCCTTTTCTCTCTCTCTCTCTCTCTTTCTCTCTCTCCGTCTCTTTCTTCTCTCTCCCTCTTTGCGCTCTCTATCTCTCTCTTTCGACTCTCTCTCCTTTCTCTCTATTCTCTCTCATCTCTCGTCTATTATCTATAGAGCTATCTATCGATCGTTCGATCTTTGATCATATTCTCTCTCCCCTCGCGCTCCTCTCTTC
>NW_028234405.1:14000230-14005230 GCF_977035675.1 Penaeus japonicus | reverse complement strand
GCTTTGATGAGGTCGTATCGCTGAGGAACTATCATTTAGGTAAAAAGGGCCGAGAGGGAAGGGGTGGCGCTGAGGCCGCCATGTACATCCACCAGAGCCTCCCTTTCACTGAAGTGACGATTAATTCCACTTCAGAATGTGTCGCACGCAAAGTCCAATCCAATAAGATATAATAACACGTATCTGTCTCTGTCTATATGTTCAACTTATTGTCCGCCTGATGATATGGTAATCCATAGTGAGCTTTTTGCCATTCAGGATAGTCTGATATACAATAAATTAATTTTAGGAGATTTTAATGGGCACCATTCGTTACGGGGTTCCCTGGGGGTGGGTGGCGGAGGAGGGCAAGTAATTAAATTGAGCAATGGCTCTGAACTGGTCTTTTAGAACGATGGCAGACCGACGCGGGTGAACTATAATACCGGTACTTTGAGCTTTATTATCCCATCACTGGTTTCTTCATCAATAGAGCCAAATGCCTGAGGCACACACACCACTAACGACTCGTTGGGAAGCGACCATCTTATTTGCATTTCGTATTAATGTGACACCATAAAAATACCTTCACCACCTAAATCAGAATGGGTCGCCTTCACAAGGAGCGTCAAGCTCTATGTTGTCAGAGATGCCATTGATGAAAAAGTAAACAATATTCAAAAGCAGCAATGACAAACTTTCCTAAGACCGACAGATAGGTTAAACATAGAGTTCCATGGTGGACACTCGATTACTGCAAGGTACTGTGTAAATGAAATAGGGCCTACAGACTTCTCAAAAATAACATGAAAATCGCTGCAAAGTTAGAGAGAGCAGGTTTCGTTGAACATGCTGACAAGCCAAGAGATTCCTGGCGATGTTTTGTCTCTACAATCAACAGCTATTCCACAATCTATCAGGTATGGTCCTCTATTAATAAAATCTATTAGGAAAAAACATCTTTCAAAAATAAAATAATCATTCACGAGGGAATAGACTTTGATTCAAAAAGAGACAAAGCTAGTGTAATGGCCAGGTAGTTCTCACACAGAAGCTGCTTAGAATATTACCATCCCATACACTTTGCCACAAATAACTACGATTACAATTAATCACTAACATGAATAAGCTTGTCTGAGCCCTAGAAGCTTGTAAAGGAGCGTCCTAAGGCCCGATGAGATTAGATATGAGATGATTGAGCATCTTTATTATGATGCCATGATTAAGTTGCTAGAAGTGTACAATGACATTTGGACACCGCACTTCGCCCATGTCAATCCCAGACTGAAAGGAGGAAATCCCAGATCCGCAATTTCACACTGCCGGATTGCGTTGGTGAATTGCTTATGCAAGGAATGAATTGTTAACGTAAGGCTTTCGCATTCTTTATTCTCAGAAATTTACTAGTTGATGAGCAGTGCAGGTTTCGAATGGGACATCAAACTCTCGATCAGCTAATTAAATTGGAAAGACATATTTATGAAGCATTTGCAGAAAACATTTTTTTTACCACAGTTTTTAGATATGGAAAAAGCCTGCGACATGAAATGGCGATATGCTTTTGGATTATGTGGAGCTTTTTCTGTCAAATTATTTTCTGACAGTATCACTTCCTCGGATATTTTTGTCCTGGCAAATGGGTCCAAATGACACTGGGTATGATTCACAACCTAGGCCTATAATGGGGCTTTAAGTTTTCCATAGGAAAAAGTATTGGTGTGTTTTTACTGCTTGCAGAAAGCCCAACATCAGGCAAAGTCTAGATAATCACCTAATACCTATTCAAAAGTCTGCTAGAATTCTTGGTCAACATTTTGATAGACTAGATAAGAAAGATCACATTAGTTATTTAAAGAATAGATGTAAAAACAGCCCTTAATCTATCAAAGTGCATTATTGGACATAAACGAATAGCTGATAGGAATTCATTAGCAATGCTATATAAAACCCTAATTAGGTCTGCAGTGGACTATGGGTCAATCGTGTATGGCTTTGAATGGTTTGAATACTGTGCAATATGCTTCTCTGCGTGTGTCTTCGAGTCCATAAATGCCCTCGTATCAAACGTCTTGGAGTGGAGTCAGGAGTACATTTCCTTCATCTCCGACGTGCTTAGCCGGAGAACTGAGTCACCCTTGTAGGAATGCTTTCGCCTGGAGGGCCGTGGCGTTAGGTTTCTGGCGGGGTTGAGTATTCCTAACGGGAATGCTTTATATCGGCTGCTTGTCACACGACTCCATACCCTCGTAGAGAAAGTCGGTATAGATCTTTCTACAGTTAATACCCTGGTAAATTCAAATATTGCATCGTGGGTTTGAAACCTTTTCCATTATGATAGATTACCCACCATCAGTCAAAGCCATGGTGCCGGAGGTGAAGGTACGAAAGCAATTCAGAGAGATCCTCATTAAACATCATTCTTCTTTTCATATATATGCCGTCGGCTCCAAGACAGATGAGTGGGAGAGCGCGTGTATGATCAGCTGAATGCCTGTTGAGATTCAGACTACCAATCTTTCTTGCTGAACTTTTTGTCATTAACAAAGCCTTAGATTTTGCACTATGGATGACCCACGATAGAACTCTTTAAGTTCATTGAGAACCATTACATCATTAGAAATCACAAAAAAAAATTATTACAGTATGATATAATTTGTAAGCTACATAATATCAATAAATCAATAAAGCTAATACAGGCACCTGATATCTATGCTAATGAACAGGCTGAAAAATTACCCGAGTCGAATGGTGATCTGGGCCGGTTAGGATCTCCTTACTGCTTTAGGCATCCTAATATTACTCCCAACTTGTAGGAATTTCCCTGAGAACGCTCCATTTCTCCTAAACTCCCTTTCAACAGACGAAAAGGATAGGAGAGTTGGCGAGTTGTCATAAGGGTAGTTAGGAGTTCCCACGATCCAAGATAGTCGCCAAATTATTCATGTTGGAAATAGCAGTTTCAGGAATAAGAGATAGATAGTACAAGAGGAATACATTTTTGTGACCATTGTTCTGAAATCAATTGTAAGATATCACAATATCTCATGGTATTGCTAATCAACCATAGTCAACATGAAATATATAAAAAAGTGTACACGTGAATATCAATATAGTAGTATTCATGGTGGTAACATATTTGCACAAAAAAAGATGATTACTTGTCCTTTCATATTTATTTACATGTCCCATTTACTTATTTAACATATTTTTGTCCCAATATCTCGTTTTCTCGTGTAAGTTTTTTTTCTGTCGCATAAACCGACATGTATAAGTATATTTTGCATTATAGACCTACACTGAATTGTTTTAGCATTGTCATGACCAGTTAAAAATCCGACAACGTATGGCAGGTGGCAAGCATAAATGACCGCTAAGTACTGCCGGATATGTAACTTGAATGATCTCTATTCTACTTCGTATTTGTTTCCGATTAATCCTCTTTATTCGATATATAGTGAATTCATTGACGTGCAGAGATACGTTGATAGAATAAAGAAAATAAAGTTCACTTCCATTAGAAGTAACAATTTTCTTTGACTTTCTTACGAATTTTCTTTCACCTACTATAAGTCCGAGGATTTTTTTTTTCACACTTGAGAGAAAAGTTGGATTTCCCGAGAATGGTAATTCCTATCTCTTTGGGACATCCTGATATCACTCCCAACTTAGAGGAATTTTTCTAAGAGCCCCCCGTTTCTCCTAAAATCGCTCTTAGCAGACAAAAAAGTTAGGAGATCTGGCGAGGTACTTAGGGGTTCTGAAGTACCCAACATATCCGTCAAACTAAGCATTTGCGTTCGCTAGTTCAAACTTTTTCGTGCTCGAAACAATGATTTAAGGAATATGACGATGTTGAACTCATATAGAGATATTCAGTAGTACAGGAATACTTTTTTAAGACCGATCGCTCTGAAAATCACAGCAATATATCAGTATATTAGATGATATGATAATATTCATGGTGGTAAAGTGTCAGCACAGAAGGATAATCAACTTATCCTTCTATATCTATTAAGATAACCCATTTACGTATTTCATATATCCCCACTCCCTTATATTGCCTTCCAATTCAATATATGTTTTGTTCTGTAACTTAAAACAAGACTGTATTACGTTTTTTTTTCACAATTGAGAGAGGAATTAGGAAATTTGATGAGAATCTTTAGAAATTAGCTTTATTTCTTTCATCTTTGAGATATTTGGTCAATGAGTAGAGGCTTTAGTAAAACCATGAACAGTCGAAAGACACATCTTTTGTATATAAATATAAATGGTAAATGGATTTGTATCTAAAACCTTTTTATTCTCCCTTTTGAATTGTTATACATACTGACGGAAGAGGAAAGATCAGTAAATGTAAAATACGATATTTAATCAAATCATATCATCGTAGAAATAATGAATATATGATGAATAGTCGGAAGATTCCCAGATTAATTTAGAGTTAATGATACATCTTGACCTCGTACACGAACCTTGGCTCTCTGTTAATGAAACAGTAAACTCTAATCTAATAAGATGAATGTATATGCTTGCTTGACTCCATCCACGCCCGCTCGGCTAAATCCTGCTTAGGTATACACTCCTCATTTTACATGAAGGATGATACTCATACATATACAGAAATAACGTATTTACACACGTCTTTTACTGTCTCGCAAATGAATGGTTACATGCACGTGTGTGTGTGTGTGTGTGTGTGTGTGTGTGTGTGTGTGTGTGTGTGTGTGTGTGTGTGTACATATATATGTATATATGTCTCTCTCTCTCTCTCTCTCTCTCTCTCTATATATATATATATATATATATATATATATATATATATATATATATGTATGTATGTATATAGATAGATAGATAGATGGATAGATATAAAAATTGATATATATGTATGTATACGTATACGCACACACAAATACGCGCGTCCACATATTCGCAAAATAAATAAATCAAGAATACATATATATTTACATGTATACAAAACCGTTGCAATCATAAACACACTAATACAAAAACACACA
>NW_028234405.1:13957730-13965230 GCF_977035675.1 Penaeus japonicus | reverse complement strand
CTTAAACTAAACCTAAAAAAATGCCAAATAGCAAGGCAGCAAATAAAATTCCTGGGCTTTCTTGTCTCCTCAACAGGTATATCCCCAGATCCCGAAAAAGTTGAAGCTGTGACTCGCATGCCGTCACCAAAAAATGCACAGGAAACTAGAAGATACCTTGGCTGTGTAGGATTTTTTCGTCGGCATATAAAGGATTTCGCAAAAATTGCTGCTCCCTTAACGGATGTCACCAGGAAGAACAAACCATTTGTATGGAATGAGGCCCAAGAAAATGCCTTCCAAGCACTGAAGAAACGACTGAAATCTGCTCCAGTACTAGTAAGGCCTGACTTTAATAAACATTTTCAAATACATACTGATGCATCTAAAGTAGCTATTGCTGGTTGTTTACTACAGTCGGATGACAATGATGATTTACATCCTGTAGCCTATTTCTCTCGTAAACTGAAAGGTGCAGAGTCAAGATATTCAGCGACAGACCTAGAAGCCTTAGCAGTGGTAGAGTCTGTACGTGCATTCAACCCATATGTATACGGTAGATCATTCAGTATACACACTGACCATGCTCCATTGACTCATATTTTTAAGAAGCAAACAAAATCCCCTCGCATGTCAAGATGGAGTATAGAACTTGCTGAATATAATTATACTATTCATTATAAACAGGGAAGGAACAACTATGTGCCAGATACTTTGAGCAGAAGTATTGCAACTGTAGATCTTGAAAATGTTGATTCAACTGAATTTCGTGAGCTACAGATGAAAGACCCCCAATGGAAAACGGTAATAGAATATCTAAACGTAAGTTATAAGCTCCCATTCATGAGTTTGAAATGGAAAATGGAATTCTCTATCATCTTATACACCAAGAGGACAAGATAACCCACAGATTAGTCATCCCTAATGACCTGTGTACTGCAGCTCTTCGCTTTGTTCATGATGTTCTTATGGCTGCCCATCAAGGAATATTTCGTACGTACATCAGACTAACGTCCATGTTCTTTTTCCCAAACCAGTTGTCGTTTACGAAAGACTATATTCAAAGATGCTCTGCATGTCAACGAAGGAAAGGAGTACAAAAACGTCATGCATGTCTACACTCGATGCCAGAAGTGAAATAACTCATGGATCGTGTCTGTGCAGACCTGATGGACCTCTATCAGTCTTACTCTGATAAACGTTATGTCTTATCAATCGTGGACCATCTTAGTAGGTAAGTGCAACTGGTAGCTTTGCCGGATAAGCAAGCAGAGACGGTAGCAAATGCTTTTGTTCAGGAATACGTGACTTTATTTGGAGCTCCAAAGGTGTTGGTTACTGATAATGGCTCCGAGTTTACTAATAGACTATTCTCGGAAGTCTGCAAATTGGTTCAGATAAAAACGTCACTTACTACACCATTCCATCCATCTTCTAACGGTATGATTGAACGGACCCATAGGACAATAAAAGATTCGCTATCTATTCTCTCTGAAGAATCTCCACTATCTTGGGATGAGTATCTGCCTTATGTAAGATATGCACTGAACTCTGCCATTCACAGGTCTGTTAATGCTGTTCCCTTGTATTTGTTCACAGGACATAACTGTAACCCTCCATCTGGTTTGATAAGTAGAATTACAAGGTATGATGAGGACGGAACCTTTGATACACTACGCAAACTGCAAATGGCATGGAAAACTGCTGCAACACATTCTCAGCTAGCCCGAGCAACGGAAGCCAGATACCATGATAAGCGTGTGAAACCTGCAAATTTAGACGTTGGTGCTTTGGTGCTTAAAAGGAACTATTCGGTTATTAAGGGTACAAGCAGAGCCTTGGCACCTAAATGGTCAGGTCCCTATCGTATCACAAAGAGAACTGGACCTGTAACTTTTATAATCAAAAGTGTCTTGGTGTTCCCCTAGAGCACAAGGTGCATCTCAATCAACTAAAGCGATTCTATCCCTCAGAGGAACTAGTGTTAGACGAAAATCTTGACGAAGCAGAGGTTTTTGTAGAATCTGATCCTATTTCTCGAACGTTACTTAGTCTTGCAAAGCCAAGGAAACACACTATGAAAACAAGGTCTCAAGGTCCCGCTGAGTCTATATAGATTTTAACAGTGATACGAGATATATTTTGCAATGATCCTGTTACTAAACTTATTTTCTCCCTCAGATTTACTGTTGTATGGTGATTGTAACTTTGGCGAAGTCTGGAGTCTGTTCCAGATCTTGAATGTCGAGTATCTGTACTGCCTGTTATACTGATCCTGTTCTGAATCTTCTTGACGCTCCGCCTCGTCTGCGACTTTGAATCCCGCCTGACTGGTGTCCCAGCGCCAGAACTCTACCAGCCGTGAGAGGGCCCTGGTCCACTGGAAGGGATATGGAGCTGGAACGGTTTTCAACTCCCGAGTCGAGGATGACGGTGGACATCTTCCGGACGAGCCGAGGCTACGCTCTCCAGTGCCCCCCGAGGAGTTGTTGTGAATTATGCGACGAAGTATCGGTGCCGCTACTTAACGACCATAGAACAGGCCTATGCAAGTCTTGCCGCTGGAAAACTACACCTTGGTCGTTACCTTATGTTAATTCTTGTGACGAAAACAAAGCGGGAATTTGCAGAAGACTGGACTTCCCCGCTTAAATGTAACATGGACTGGCCGAAATAATAAGCCGGTAGACCGACCTTGGCTGCGCTTGACGGAGGGAGAACTTATACTGTGAAGGTTAAGTAACACCATTATGGCAAATTTAGTCTCAATTTCACGGTTAAGTACATAGGCTCAGTGTGGAAATAAACTATGTATGTACATGTTTGGTATTGGGAATTAATAATAAGGAATTATTGTTAAGTGTGGTTTTCTTATATTTTTCCTCGTTTCTTATTTTTTGAAAAGTATGGTGCATAATGGGAGAGTATGAAATAACGAATAAAAAGATAAATATATATACAATATAAAAGCATAATTAAAATGACCAACACTACAACATGTACAAAAATTTGGTGGCACGCTCGGTCGGGATGATGAAGGGGTTAAAAACATTTAGTTTAGTGAAGTGTATATGTGTGACATTCTTATTTTTTTGACCCATTGAAACAGAGTGCTTTGCGTGATTGTGATTTGTGGTAATGTTATTCCCATATTCCTCATTTGAAGTGCTCTCGCTCGCTCGCGATAAGTATAAGTTTGGTTGGGCATTAT
This sequence comes from Penaeus japonicus, assembly GCF_977035675.1. Taxonomy (NCBI): domain Eukaryota; kingdom Metazoa; phylum Arthropoda; class Malacostraca; order Decapoda; family Penaeidae; genus Penaeus; species Penaeus japonicus. Next base: position 13,962,040 of record NW_028234405.1, on the reverse strand, counting down.
ATTTTGACTAAATTTTGTTTTGGTTTTGTGTTTTTCAAGAATAGGGCAAACGAAAAAGATTTGATAATACTCGTTCAAGAGCAGCTGGTCAAAGTAAATTCTGAGGAGTCTTACGAGAATTGCTCGAAAATACAACGACCTTGAATCCTCCCGGTTTGAGCAACTAGCAACTAAAGAATGAAGAATGTGACCGAAATGAAAACTACTACGCTTAACGCAATGATTTTCAAAGATCAAATATCGTGTTGTTGTTAATCGCGACAATTGACCGATGGTAGTTGTAACCCTAATACTATTTTCATTGATCTCGTAAAGAACTTTCCGAAGTTTGAGGCAAAGATTCCAGCTTCTAATCCGCTCTTAAGAAATCAAGAAGTCGAACACTTTATAGGCAATTGGAATTAAATGTTTTACTACACCCATCAACCGATGATCAATTAATCCGTTTTAAAAGTAGAGTAAATTGTAGAGGTATAGCCGAGAGAGAGCAGATAATTAACTCGCACTAGGGTGATGAAGTAGGGGGGGGGGGATATGGTTTGATGACATTATTCATCTTGAATGAGTTTAAAGAACTATTCAGGTGAAATTCAGAGTAAATAGTACGCCATCCGATTTCTTTAAGGCACTAGAAGATAAGAAGTTAGGCGTATCAATCACCGAATAAAAAAGACTTGTACATTGAGATTGAAGGAGCGGTGTTGCAAGGAATGCAGATTACCCTTATCTATTGGCGACTCGTCGGATCTTACTCGTAGAATATTTCTCTCTGCATTACCTCATTGGTTAAGACCACATTTAGCAGCCGTAGAAAGTTCACCTTTGAATGAGCTAGTTGATGTTGCTTCTAGAATTTGGAATCTTCGAAGTGGTAATCGCACTGATCGCGCTGATCATGTAAGAAATATTGCAACTGTGAATTCTAGCCCGTATTGCGCCTTCCATAAAGTCCATACACACAGCACTTCAGCATGTAAAGCTAAACCGTCCGGTCGAGGATGCTGGCATTGTGGTGAATCTCACAAACGACAAAATTGTCCATTTTTTCGTGAAGGCCAGAATCAAATATCCATTGAGAGTGACAAAGAGATGTGTAACGAAGGAGCAACCAGTAAAACGGAATGAGATTGATGTTTGTAATAATGTAAATCGTGGTCGTCCTTTAGCTTTATTTAAAGTGGGAGGGAAAATGGTAAAAACTTTCATTGATACTGGTTCTTCAGCTACTATATTGAAGTATAATGCCTTAAGTGAATTAAACGTTCGAAATAAATCTCCACCTAGGTCACTTATTGGGGTTTCGGGAAGTACTTTGAACTGTGTTATGGAGTGTGACATTGAGTTTGAAATTGACAAAGGGTGCAAAGTATTTCATAGGGTTGTAGTTGTAGATAATATTGAATTTCCAGCTAATCTATTGTGTGGGATAGATTTTTTGAGAAGATTTAACTATAAGTTAGTCCATGATAACAAAACGCAAATGTCTAAGTTAATTCTAAATGATATAACTTTCACTGTAAATTACAGTGATCAACCCTCTCTGCAAGTGTCTGCAACAACTCAAATTGGTACAGTATCTCTTGCCCCAGTGCGTAGTTTGTTTCAGTCTAGTGTTTGTTCTCATGTGCTTAAATCTACTGTTTGTGTATCTAATAGTGGACGGTTTGTAAAATGTACAGTGCCATCTTTGCTTGAAGACAGTGTTTTGCTTGTTGAAAGTGAAATAGAATCTTTATTAATACCCAAGACTTTAGTAAAAGTGAAGGACAAAAGCATTCAAGTGTGGGTCGTTAATGTAACTAACAAGAACGTGAAACTTAAAAATGGAACAAAATTAGTGTCTCTGGAAAAAGTGTCAGACTTGCCAGATGTAAATCTAAATACTTTCGGTTCGAGTGTGACTGATACAATATTTAGTGTTGAAGATGGTAAAATGAACTTGGATTTATCTGATTTGGACCTTTCTTATTTGAAAAATTCTGAGCGTTCTAAAGTTCTAAATGTTCTAAATAGATACCCTAATCTATTTTCTGGTGAACAAAGTATAGGAACAATACCTGCATTTATCATTACATTCCTACAGGTGATCACAGACCTATTTGTACCAAGCAGTATAGACTACCAGAAGCATCCAAGGATATTATCAAGCAGGAATGTGAGCAGATGTTAAAGGATGGTGTGATCGAACATAGCAAAAGTCCTTGGTTATCTCCTGTGGTACTTGTCAGGAAAAGGATGGTAGTATACGATTCTGAATAGTCTTTCTGAACATGAACCAAATTACTACTGCAGATGCATTTCCTTTGCCTAACATGACTGAACTTCTTGATAGTTTTAAAACAAACCAAATATTTTTCAGTACTAGATGCTAAGAGTGCCTATTGGAGTATTCGTGTTGCACCTCAGGACCGGTGTAAAACCGCCTTCACTGATGTAATCGGCTTTATCAATGGGTAAGGATGCCTTTTGGCTTGCGCACGGCTCCGAACACGTTTCAACGCACTCTCTCCATCGTCTTGTCTCCATCCTCGGTAACCACTGTCTTTGTTATTTGGATGATGTCATCGTCTACTCTAATTCATTTCAGGAGCACCTAGATCATTTGTCAAGTGTACTTAACTCGCTTAATAAAGCAGGTCTTAAACTAAACCTAAAAAAATGCCAAATAGCAAGGCAGCAAATAAAATTCCTGGCTTTCTTGTCTCCTCAACAGGTATATCCCCAGATCCCGAAAAAAGTTGAAGCTGTGACTCGCATGCCGTCACCAAAAAATGCACAGGAAACTAGAAGATACCTTGGCTGTGTAGGATTTTTTCGTCGGCATATAAAGGATTTCGCAAAAATTGCTGCTCCCTTAACGGATGTCACCAGAAGAACAAACCATTTGTATGGAATGAGGCCCAAGAAAATGCCTTCCAAGCACTGAAGAAACGACTGAAATCTGCTCCAGTACTAGTAAGGCCTGACTTTAATAACATTTTCAAATACATACAGATGCATCTAAAGTAGCTATTGCTGGTTGTTTACTACAGTCGGATGACAATGATGATTTACATCCTGTAGCCTATTTCTCTCGTAAACTGAAAGGTGCAGAGTCAAGATATTCAGCGACAGACCTAGAAGCCTTAGCAGTGGTAGAGTCTGTACGTGCATTCAACCCATATGTATACGGTAGATCATTCAGTATACACACTGACCATGCTCCATTGACTCATATTTTTAAGAAGCAAACAAAATCCCCTCGCATGTCAAGATGGAGTATAGAACTTGCTGAATATAATTATACTATTCATTATAAACAGGGAAGGAACAACTATGTGCCAGATACTTTGAGCAGAAGTATTGCAACTGTAGATCTTGAAAATGTTGATTCAACTGAATTTCGTGAGCTACAGATGAAAGACCCCCAATGGAGAACTGTAATAGAATATCTTGAAGGAGGAGAACTACCTAAACGTAAGTTATCAGCTCCCATTCATGAGTTTGAAATGGAAAATGGAATTCTCTATCATCTTAGACACAAAGAGGACGAGATAACCCACAGATTAGTCATCCCTAATGACCTGCGTGCTGCAGCTCTTCGCCTAGTTCATGATGTCCCTATGGCTGCCCATCAAGGAATATTTCGTACGTACGTCAGACTAACATCTATGTTCTTTTTCCCAAACCAGTTGTCGTTTACGAAAGACTACATTCAAAGATGCTCTGCATGTCAACGAAGGAAGGGAGTACAAAAACGTCATGCATGCCTACACTCGATGCCAGAAGTAAAAGAACCTATGGATCGTGTCAGTGCAGACCTGATGGACCTCTATCAGTCTTACTCGGGTAAACGCTATGTCTTATCAATCGTGGACCATCTTAGTAGGTACGTCCAACTGATAGCTTTGCCGGATAAGCAAGCAGAGACGGTAGCAAATGCTTTTGTTCAGGAATACGTGACTTTATTTGGAGCTCCAAAGGTGTTGGTTACTGATAATGGCTCCGAGTTTACTAATAGACTATTCTCGGAAGTCTGCAAATTGGTTCAGATAAAAACGTCACTTACTACACCATTCCATCCATCTTCTAACGGTATGATTGAACGGACCCATAGGACAATAAAAGATTCGCTATCTATTCTCTCTGAAGAATCTCCACTATCTTGGGATGAGTATCTGCCTTATGTAAGATATGCACTGAACTCTGCCATTCACAGGTCTGTTAATGCTGTTCCCTTGTATTTGTTCACAGGACATAACTGTAACCCTCCATCTGGTTTGATAAGTAAATTACAAGGTATGGTGTGGACGGAACCTTTGATCCTCTAC
>NW_028234405.1:13935230-13937730 GCF_977035675.1 Penaeus japonicus | reverse complement strand
CTCTCTGTTGGTGAGAGAGCGAGAGAGAGAGAGAGAGGGGGGAGGGAGTGAGAGAACAAGTGAGAAGCCAGAAGACAACGAGTGAGTTGCGAGAGAGGATAGAAGGAGAGGAAGGTAGGGAAGAAGAGAGTGAGGGGAGGGGATTGATAGATCGAAGAAAAAAGGGACAGAGAGAGGAATAAAGATAAAGAAAGAGAGAGAAGAGAAAATACAAGTCAGATGAATTGAGAAGATGTCGATGGGCTATTACCGAAACAAACTACTAATACAAAAGGCTAAAAAAACTCATGGCTACGAAGTGTAGGACAGTCCTATTTCAAAATCTTTCGCAGTGATATTGTTTGGTGCTTTTGACTGACAAGTATCCTTATTGGGTGACATTGCCATTTCAGTGTGTGAATGTGAGTGTATGTGTTTACATATATATATATATATATATATATATATATATATATATATATATATATATATATATAACCTAACCTTACCTAACCTTCTTCTTCCTCTCACAAGCTCAGTACAGGACCGTAGTTGCACATAAGCTTTCCGCCCCAATTCTTTCCCCTCTTTGCTGATCCATCACTAGAAAATCAGTGCCAGTTCCTTTGAGATGGTTTTAAATTCCTTGCGAAGTGATAGGCCCAAACCCACCGATCGCTGGCCCAATGCGAATTGGCGGGTGATCAATACTTCAGGTAGACGTCTCAGAAGAAGCCTCTCCATACTTCGTTGCACGAACTATGGACAAGCGTCCTTTCCTCATTGATCGCACACAAGCCACTGCCCCGCGGCAAGGTGATTGATCGAAACAAAGGTCACCTAAACCTAACCAAAACTAACCTGCGACCACAATAAATCCCTAATAGCCCCCACCCATGTGAATGTGTGATGTTTAAGAAGAGTGAGAAAGTGTTGTGTACAGTTTTTCGTATTCTAATCTCCACACACTCACACTACACTCCACACACACGAACTACTTCGCACTACACACAGACCACAACTCACTACGCTCAGTCACACACACACACACTAAGGCACACAAACCACAACACACACACCCATCCGCCACACACACACACGACAGTCACACACACACACACCACACTACACACACAGACCGACACCCACACACACACACGCCGACACACAGCCCTACAGCCCACGACACACGACACGACTACACCACACACCCAGCCCACAACTCGACAACTTATTCCCGCTCCACCCTTAACACGCACCTCCCACAGCCAGCCGCCTTACCCTAACAACGCCTCCTTCGCCAACCCCAAAGTGGTGAGTAAAAATCGGCCAGGAAACAGGCTTGTCATTGAAATACATATGACAGGGACCGCCAAACAACTTATATAAACAACGAGTATCCCCACCAAACAATATCCCTCAATGTTATTGGCTCACTTGCGCGATAGTGCAATTGGCATCTTATGGCCGTAGACTTTATTCGCTTGCCCCGAACAGCATGAGAGTTATTTAATTAAAGCTCAGGAACAAGCCATGTTGCTATTTTCGAGACATCTTTGCACCAGACATATACAATTGTCTATTAGGGTCAGTCAAAAAAGTATCAAAGAAAATGCTTACGGTAACAAGCTATCTAAAAGACGCTCAAAACAAAAAAGTAACAATAGACTCAACAGTAACGGAAACTATAGACACACTATCACTCTATAACCTCGTCAAAGCACACCAACAAACCCCATCACCACACACCAGACAACTATCTCCCACTCATCAATCTTCCGCTCGACTCTCACAAACCTAACAAGACTCACACTCAAACGTCACACCGGGCTCCACACACACACACACACACACTCCCCCCACCACACACCACACACCACACACACACACACCAACACACTCACACAACACCCACAGACACACCCACTCACTCATACCTCCCACTGGTATATATTCAGTACACACAAACCCACACCCCACTCACTCACTCACACACTCACACTCACTCACACACTCACACTCTCACATTACATCAACACTCCCACCCTCACCACACACTACACACACACACACAGCACACATTACAAACCCCCGCACCCCCACACGCCTACCCACCCACACACACACACAACCTCACTCACACAACACACACACTCAACACACACACACACACACTCACAAACACATCACACTCCAACTCACACAGCTCATATGACGTCTCATACGGCGACGCTGCAGTAACGACACACACACAAACACACTCTCACAACACAAATACTGACCATACTCGACACGAATACACACACAAACCACACACACACACTCACACAAACGACTACTCACAACACATTACACACAAACACACGACTCCCCCCCCCCACCCCCCCCCCACACACACACACCCCTCACTCACACCATACTAACAAACACAAACACAAACACACACACACACACACAATCACATTCAGACTATCACACCACCCACTCACCCACACACACCACTCATCACACTCAACACACA
>NW_028234405.1:13927730-13930230 GCF_977035675.1 Penaeus japonicus | reverse complement strand
ATGAGGGGGAGAGAGGGAGGAAAAAGAAGAGGAGGGAGGAGCAGAAGGGTGATCGGTAGTGGGAGGGGAGAGAGGGAGAGGCAAGAGAGGGTGAAGAAAAGAGAAATAGAGAAGGAAAAGAGGGAGTGGGAGCAGTATCAAGAAATGAAGAATGAGAGAGAAGGCAGGAAGAGAGGGAAAGGGAGAGGAGAGAAAAAGGAGAGAGAGGGAGATATAGGGAAATGGAGAAGGAGTCAAAGAGAAGGAGAGGAGGAGGGTAGATCGGTAGAAGGCGAGAGGGGGGAGACGGTGGTGTCCTTAGGCCATGCAGGGAGTTGCTTAGAAAGGGAATGTAAGAGGCATGGGCAATGATATACACATGTTTGCGTCTATCCACATGTATACATTCATATAGATAGTAAGATAGATAGATGGAAAGATAGATAGATTGGTAGATTGATATACAGATTAATGGATAGATAGATAGATATATGATATAGTTGATGGAAGCTAAAATGGATTCTCTCCCGTTCTTTACGTTCAGGAATGATTTACCCGTTTCTCCGTGGCAGAATTCCAATACATGTTTTAAAAGCAATTTTAGATGAATTTATTTCATTCGCAACCATGATTGAAGATGTATATGCTGTACTTAATGCTTCACTAAATTTTCATATAAAAAAGAGAGAAATTATCTTTTATTATTGTTGTTGTTCTTATTATATTTTTCTTGCGTGTTTCACTTTTTTATATCTATATCCTTTAAAGTTCTACCCCTCTCGCAACATAAATAACACGCATTAGAATGATAATACAATTCTCCCAGGGGAAAAAAAACATAACAAATATTTTTTTTCAAAAATGACTGCCTCTCTGTAAGCCATGTAATCAAATACACTGAAAATTGTTTGATATCCATTTCTGTAAACTATAGTCGTCGAGCAGAATACATGAATTTTGCTGTAGCATGATAGTTTTAGAAAGTTATTAGGTGCATAGTTTATATTCAGCTACATATGTATATATATGTGTGTATATATATATATACTATATATATATATATTATATATATACTAATATATATATAGATGTATCGATATTATATATTATATACATAAATATACATATATATATACATATATACACAAAAAACCACAGATATGTAAAACATATATGTATATGTATAAATGTATGTTATAAATATAATTAACTAATATATATATATATAATTATATATATATTATATATATATTTATATATATAGATACATGCATATATGCATATACATAATGTTTGTTCTATACTTATTTGTGTATATTGTGTGGATTTATATATATAGATATATATATATATAGTATATATATATATATGGTGTGTGTTGTGTGTGTGTGTGTGTGCTGTGTGTGAGTGTGTGTGTGTGTGTGTGTTGTGTTATGTATACATACATACATATATATATATATTTTGTGATGTTTCTGTGTGTGTGTGTGTGTGTGTGTAGTGTGTGTCCCCCCCCCCCCCCCTCTGTGTGTGTGTGTGTGTGTGTGTGTGTGTGCTTATATACATATATATATTTATATATATATGTATATATATATATATATGTATGTACATATATATGTACATATATATGTATGTATGTATGTATGCATGTATGCATGTATGTATTTATTCATACATACATATATAATGATGATCATATTAATAGTAATAGTGATGATAAGGATGATGATTATATAAATGAAGAAGATGATAATGATAATGTTGATGAGACTGATGATATAAATGATGACGATGATAATGATAAGGATAATGATAAGGATGATAACAGTAATGATGATAGCGATATAAATAATAATAATGATATGATAACAAATTGATATAGATAATAGTGATAATGATTACAGCGATGATAACAATAATGATTAAAACGATAACAACAATAATGGTTATAACGATAACAACAATAATGGTTATAACGATAACAACAATGATAAGTGCAACGATGATAACAATGATAATAACAATGGTAGAACAACCCACTATACCTAAATTAGGTTTAATGAAAAATGAGACAACAGTTTCGAAAAAGGGAAAGGAGGTAATCAAGGACAAGTGAATGTAAACAAAGGAAAGTTAGGTCAGATCGCACAGTAGGACGGTCTGTGGTAAAGGTGACCGGCATAATATTCTAAGAATGAGAGAAGCTGGGAAACCGTCTGAAGGAGAAGAAAACACTGATGAGGTTAAACTGAGCAGCTTGTGTATGAAAGAGGATTCCACCAGTCTGTGGGCGTGGACATCAGCCGAAGGGAAACAGTGCAAGTCTGAGAGACAGGCTTGTTAGAACAGGCACCGATCTCTCCGAATTCCTGCTGATATTCACTACTTATAAAATGGCGTAGGTGCCGTGCCCGCGTTTGAAGAGGAGAGAGAACTGGTGCAGACCAGGTTGCGGCGGAGTGTGTTTCCCGGGTGAAAGATGAGCTTGCAGTTAAGAAGGTGAAAGGGGGACGGAGAG
>NW_028234405.1:13905230-13917730 GCF_977035675.1 Penaeus japonicus | reverse complement strand
TGGTTGTACATATTCGTTTCCTGTGCTGAGTGGTCTGTGGTAAGGTTCTGTACTGAGTCCGTCTTTGTTCGCAGTCACATTGCACACTTACTATGGATGTTCATAATAGGGAAGGTATTTGGGACGTACTGTTTGGTGTTGGCCATATTCTGCAATCAGAGAAAGGAGAGTTTGAAGAGATATATAATCAGTGGAGTATTCTTAAAAAGGGTGGTGAGTGTTGACTTGTAGAGAGCGGAAGTAATGCTTAGGAACAGAGAAAAGAATGAAATGAAGAATGAAAGAGACCGAGTAGTGAATATGAATATCTTAGATCAGTATTCCGTGGAGATGTGGAGTATGAAAAAGCCAGCTTGAGAAAAATACGTCAGAAGGAAAGGAAAACAGACAGGGATATAACATTATAGCTGAAAACGAAATAATAAGATAAGTCATAAGTCATAAGACTTGTCCTGAGAGACAAGGAAATACAGATGGATGAAGAATGACAGGCTCTAAAAGCGAGAAACCCAACGACTCCATTATATTGAATGATGAACAGATTTTCTTATGACAATTGCAGAAAATAATATGAGCGAAAATGAATAACTATACCAGCAAGAGATGCAAATGAAACACTTTGTATCTTCATCGGAATTACATATGATTCATTTTCCTTTATACCTTTTACACAAACGCAAGAGGGTGAACCACTAGTCAAGACCGTAATGGACACATCAGGGTTGAAACGAAGGAGTGTAAAAAAAAACGGAGGATAAAGTGGAAGGATGTGGTTGCACATAACATGAGGATTTGGATGTGGAGAAGGATGTGCAGAAGGACGACTCGGGTGGCTAATCCTACCATATTTCCAGAAGGAAGGAATACGAATACGAGAAGAAATAAAAACCCATGATACTTTTACAATTAGCAAAGGAATACAAAGAACATCTGCTTGGAAAAGAGTCTGCAACTTCGCGAATGTCGAAAGGAGACTGAGCAAGGTTTTACCACAACCTCAAAGAGAAAACTAAATGTGGGAAATACGATACAATCCTTGTTGAATTTGGTCGAGCTTGGCAGATATTCTTTTGGGAACCTGAGGAGAAGGTAAAGTGTTTGAACTCTTTATTATTAAGAACACTTAAGATGCTTTTGAAGATTAAAGCCAAGATGGGGCTCGAAACAGTAGTAGATGCGTGAAGGGAGAATTAGCTGTATACAATTAATCATTCGTGAAGGGAAGATCAACCACAGCAATGAGTCCAATAATATGTTCTATGAATACACATCCAATCTGAACCCCTCTTTTTAGAAAGGAAGGCCTCACTAAATAGATAATTGAGTTATTTAAGAAGAGATAAAAAATGATGATAATAAAACATTCAGAGTTCGAAGAGGGAAAAACGTCAGTTACAGTTTAACTTCATGAAGTTGCAAACAGAAAGAAGTATATCAGATGAAAAACAATGATCAGTGTACTCGGGGAGAAGTTTCTAATGTTGAATGAGTTTGTGTCAGAACTTGAATATTAATTATGGCTAAAATGTTATGATAAGTATGGTAATAACAAAAAGGGTAATAAGGATAACGATATTATTAATGATAAAAAATATGATACAATAATGATAATGATTGTCGATAGTGATGATGATAATAATGATGATGATGATGATGATGATGATGATAATGATGACAACAACAATGATAGAAATAATAATGATGATAAGGAAAATTATGAAAATAATGGTGATAATAATTATAATGATAATCATGATAACATTATAGCATGATTATAATGATAATAATGTTAAATAGCATTATCATCATCATTATCATTATTGTCAATATCATTATCATGATCATTATTGCTATTGTTATCATCATCATCATCATCGTCATCATCATTATTGTTATCATTGATATCATTGTTATCAATATCATTATTACAATTGTTGTTGATATTGTTGTTTCTTTATTGATATCATCGTTAACATCATTATTGTTGTTAACGTTGCTATCATTATGATTGCTGTTGTCATCACTATTATCATTAATATTATGATTGTCATTGTCATCGTTATTGACATTAATACTATCACTATCATTATCAGGATTATTATCATCATTATTTTCCTAATTATTATCATTATCATTATCAGTATCATTATCATCATAACAATAATTTAAAACACAAATCACTGAAGGAAACAAAAGTCTGAACTAAACCATCTCCTCCTTTTAAACTTCATGGTTTTACCTCCAATAAAAAGTACTTAAACCGAGCATTGCAAGATGGCTGAAAATCGTATCATGAACGTTATTGCAAAGGTTTATTGATCGAGATTCTTATGGCAAGGATTGTACACCAATGTATCCCTTTTCGTGAATGCTTAGTGCAGATGGCTGACATTTTGGGTATCTTTTTATAATAGCAAATTTCTCGAAATGGAGAAAGAAAAATAATATGCATTGTTGAAAGAAATTGTTGACTTCTAAAAATAAGACAATATTACAGGGTACTTCCCTTGCTTTCTCTCTTTTTTTTCTTTCTTTATTTCTTTCGTTTTTGATATTTCTATCATTGTTGTTGATGATGTTTTGATATTTATCATTGTTGTTGATGATGTTTTGATATTTATCATTGTCGTCATCATCATCATCATCATCCTCATCATCATCATAATCACCATCATCATCATAATCACCATCATCATAATCACCATCATAATCATCATCATCATCATAATCACCATCATCATAATCACCATCATCATAATCACCATCATAATCATCATCATCATCATTACAGTCCTCTTTCTCCTCTTTATCAACCAATACACACACAGCACTCCCGCAACCATTCCCCACCCCCCACCCCCACCCCCACCCCCCATCCCCCATCTCCCCCCCCCCAAAAAAAAAAAAAGTAAACACCAAATATTAACATCGTAATTTTCTCTCTGATTATGAATTGAATTACAGAGTTCTCGCCGGGATTTTCGAATGCTCGGTGAATATTCGAGGTTCATTATCAACTTGGCAACGATGCGATGGCTGGTTCATTGAGCACTGGTTCGTTATGGTTTGGTATGGTGTGGGTTATGGTGTTAGGAATGATGGTGTGGGTTATGGTGTTAGGAATGATGGTGTGAGTCCTATTAGAGGAAGCCATAATTGTAATTGTGTATTTAGATATTTTTTATCATTATTATTATTAGCATTGTCATTATTACTAGCATCATTGTTATTATAATTATCATTATAATTATTGGTAATGATAATGATTATAAAAAACATTGATGGTACTAACACCGATAACAGCAATAAAACAAAAACATAACAAATTATGATGACAAAGAGGATGGCAATAATGTTGATATTATCATTATCATTGTTATCATTATTATCATCCTCATCATTACTTCATCATTTTTGTTATTATCATCATCATTATGTCGTTGATATCATTATTATCATCAATATCCTAATGATTATCACTGCTCTTATTATCATTATCAACAAGAATTTAATAATGATAACGACAGCAGTAATAATGAGGATGATGATAATAAGGATGATAATGATAAAAACAATTATAATAGTTATATCAATGATAATAATAGTAATTAATAATAATGATAATGATGACGGCAATGAGGATAAGAGTAATAATGATAATGATAACGATGATGATAATGATAATAGTGATAATGATAATAATGATTTAAATGACGATAATTGTAATGTTTATGGAAATAATGACAATAATAATAATGGTAATAATAATGAGAATGGTAATAATGATGATATGATGATGATAATAATGATGATAGGAATAATTATTATGATGATAATGATAAAAAAACAATAATACTAGTAATGGAAATGATATAAATGATAATGATAATGGCAGTGTGGGTGATGATAATGATAACAATACATTATAATAATACTTCCATACTATTATCATTTTTTGTTGTTGTTGTTGTTGTTGTTGTTTTATAATTATCATCCTCTTTCTTTCTCATATATTATTCTTTCATTCTTATCAATTTTCTTCTCTTTCTTGTTTGTGAAAAAGAGACAGAGACTTATTCAGTGTTTTCCTCGTCCTTTTATTGTTTACAACTATTTTGTTATTATTAACGAGTTTTTGTGGTTTTGTTGTTGTTTTGAGAAAGAAAAAATAAAAGACAAAAAAAAATCATAAGTGATAGCATTTAAAAGTGTTTTTATCTTATTGTCAATATCATTCATATTATTATCATTATTCGATATTCATCATCATAATTTTCATTTTTTTACCTTCCTTGATATAATTGCCAGTTTAATTCGTTTGTTTGTTTTTTCTCTCTGGCTTATTCTTTTTAGAGCTATTAATTTCCGTCAAAATTGGTTCTGATTTTTTACAGCATTATTCGTTGAATGTACAGCTTTTTATAGCACAGCTAATTACAACGTGTACCATGTTTCTTTATTCAGTTGGTGTTTGTTTGGGTATGTGTTTGTTTGTTTGAGTGTGTTTGTGTTTGTATTTGTTTGTGTGTGTGTGCGTGTGTGTGTGTGTGTGTGTGTGTGTGTGTGTGTGTGTGTGTCTGTGTGCGCGTGTGTTTATTTGTGTACGTGTGTATTTGTTTGTGTGTGTGTGTGTGTGTGTGTGTGTATGTGTGTGTGTGTTTGTATGTGTGTGTGTGTGAGGGTGAAGGTATGGGTGTATTCATATATCTGTCTATCTGTCCTTGCGTCTACCTAAATGTATGTGGCTTTGTTCATGCATGTGTCCATGTGGATGTATGTGTATACTATTGCTTGTGAGAGTACATCCCCGTGACATATCGCAGGTGTAGGAAGATAAATGCGACACAATTATTATTTAAATAAAACGCTTTGAAAAATGGAATACAAAAATGGAAGAGACAGATCGACAGCTCAATTTGCTGTGATTAATTCGATAATACTTCACGGAAAGAAAATTAAATAAAAGCTTATCCCGAATCAAAAAAAGATGAAAAAAATATATATATTCAAATATGACATCGGTCTGGCCCATCTGATGGTATGGATACATATAATCTATTCGGCAAATCAATTGCACGTTAACTTGATCAATAATCTAAATCTCACACCATAATTCCATATCATATTTACGATCAATATTAATTCTCTCGTCAAAGAAAAATATATTTAACATAAAGGATACTCCATTTATTATAAAACTAAAAGATCTGGTATGCAAAGAACACAAAAACAGATATAGAAATAATACATAATCTTATCAATATACAAGACATCTGCTATACATACAACACACGATATAAAGAAAACATTTCGTCCTAACACAACATCAAGGGAAAAGGGCTTTGAAATATGTGCCAAAACGCTTTTGATTTTAATTGCTATGAATATTAACGTTGACTGCGATTCTAATGTGTATATAGTTTCGCTAATTGCAATTTCACCCCCACCCCCTTTCTCTCTCTCTCTCTCTCTCTCTCTCTCTCTCTCTCTCTCTCTTTCTATCTATCTATCTATCTATCTATCTATCTATCTATCTATCTCTCTCTCTCTGCAATATGGTCTGAGCTGGACCTCTACATATATATGGGCAGCGTGGCTTAGGGTGCGAAAAATATGGCCGAAGTAGCTTTATTGGTTTTATTGCTTAAGCTTGAACACACGTACGTTGGATCGAGGGCTGCTCCTCCTCCGAGGAGCGAGGTGCTGTTCGTCTGCTCCCTGAGAGGAGACTCTCTGCCACAATGTATGATTTGTCTGAGAATATGTGTGACCCACGTTTTTTTTGTGACATGTGACATTTGGAATGTGATTATGGAAATGTTGCATCAATACATAGCTCTTGGAAAGGGAAAGACCAAACAACACGTATGTTGAGCGTGACAGTAAGAGAGGGGTAAGCAGATTGGTGAAGCAACGAGCATACGTTTATGTATGTGTATATGTGTATGTGGTAAGATATATAAGTAACAACTAGAATGACATGAAATATACAAATAACATTGACTATTGCATTATATAGAAAACAATAGCAAAATCATACATGTACAAATAATATTTAATGGATATCATAACAATTACCGTAGATATAATATATAAATACAAATGGTTATTGCAAGGTTACTCTCTTTCTTTCTCTCTCTCTCTCTCTCTCTCTCTCTCTCTCTCTCTCTCTCTCTCTCTCTCTCTCTCTCTCTCTCTCTTTCATTCTCTTTCTCTCCTTCCCTCTCTCTTACTCTCACTCGTTCTCTTTCTCATCACAAGGCGAGGAGGCGAGGTCGTATAAAAGCAGAATAAAGTGATAATTACCAAACTAGAGAGAGAGAGAGAAAGTATGTATGTTTACGCCCATTGCATTCGAAAAAGGCTGTGCATGTGTATATGTGAGCGATCTCATCTGTATCCAAATGTATTTAAAAAAGTACAATGACTAATTTCACGTTTATCTACCTTTCTACCAACCTTTCCCTTCATCTAATCCTTCCCATATACATCTCTCCCTTCCTACCCACCTATCCCCCCCCACATCTATCCCATCTATCCCCCTCCCCCTATCCCCACCCAATCGACACAGCTGACCCGCCTTCCTCGTGCTTCGCTTCCTCGTCCTCAGCGGCCGAGAATAACTCATGCTTCGATTGTCCTCTGTTCTGAGTTGCTTCGATGGAAAGTTCTGTGGAAAAGTTTGATGGACTCAGAGACCGAGGCGAGATGAGCGTCCGTGAGATCAGGAGGACTTGACTTCAGGAGGGCTTGGCTTCAGGTGGAGTTGGCTTCAGGAGGGCTTGGCTTCAGGTGGAGTTGGCTTCAGGTGGAGTTGGCTTCAGGTGGAGTTGGCTTCAGGTGGAGTTGGTTTCAGGTGGAGTTGGTTTTAGGAGGAGTTAGCCGAAGAAGGATTTGGCTTCAGGTGGAGTTAGCTTCTAGAAGAGCTGGCTTCAGGTGAATGACTGGGTGACAGGGAAGCTCACCCTCGTCACTACCTCCCCTAGGGTTTAGTCTCTGTTGAAGGCCTATGGCAACCTTTCGAATCTCCTTTCTTCTCCTTCTTTTGTAAGATTCACATTAAATCTGAAATGAAACATAGCCACAATAAGAAAGAGACAATAACATTATCTAAATATTTTTCTTTTTCTTCTTCTAAATGGCTTTGTTTCATTTCATCTTTGCACGCACGTTCCTTCCATTGTTATGGTCTTATAGCAACCTTTTTCTTCATTTTCTTCAGGTATAGCTCTTTTCTAATCATTTGCATCTGATATTTTCTCTATATTCTCCTGCCTTTCTTTTTCCTAACGACCTTTTCTTTTCTTGTTTTTATTTGGCCTTTCTCCAGAATTTATTATTTTCTTTAAAATCCCTGCAACAACAAGCCAGTTCTCTATTTGTGTTATCATGAAATTACGCGAAACCGCGTAACTTTCACAAACGCTTCCAAATGTCTGTCAAAACAAGATATGTAAGTCTTCGTCCATTTTTTTTCATTTCCTTCGTCCGATTGGGAATTTATGGAATGTCCTAAACCTCTAGGCTTTTAATTCGTTTATATTATGGCACTGTTTTTATCCTGTCTGCGTGTACATGTTCCTACGTGTTTGTCATCATGCTCCTTTGTCCTTCCTGCATCCGGGATCTCGTTTCCTTGCGCATACTTGTTGCTTTGGGTTTTCTCGCTCCCTCTCCTGAGGCTGCAGGCTGCTTCGATAGCCTTGCGGGTTTTAGCTCTATTCGTTTTTATCTCTTCCTCTCTTTCTCCTGCATTTTCTTTCTTTCTTTCATTCTTTCTTTGTCTCTTTATGTATGTGTGTGTGTGTGTGTGTACATATATATGTAAGTATATGTGTGTGCGTGTATGCATGTATATATATATATATATATATATATATATATATATATATATATATATATATATATATATATGTATACATATATATGTATATATATATATGAGTGTGTGTGTGTGAAATGAAAAATAAATAAAGCGAAGGGAAATCTAAAAACGTGAAGGGCTCCGGGCAACGGTCACATTCTTATTTGCTTGTTTATGAGAAGTACTCCGAGGACTGGCGGCCAAATCAACAATTACCTTTGATACTGCCTAGAGTAGAAAGAAGATGAGATAATAAATCGAAAATAAAGGGAACTTAATGTAAACTTTTATTCGGAAGCGGAGCAAAATAAAAGGAGCGAAATAATTCATACGCGCACTCACGATTTGGTAATTTAATCATGAAATTTTTTAATTAATAGACCCAACTAGATGCCAGTTGTTTAGAAGCTATTTTTGTGTTGTATTTTTTGTGCCTTCATTAATTAATAAATGAAAGAAAGGGGAATAATCATTTTCTTATCCTAACCCATATACAGTAGGGAAAGCCCAACCACAATACCATTGTTTTTTATTCTTCTTATTTTTCTTCTCAGAATTGCTAGAGGTTTTCCTCAGGGATTCTTCGTGAAAATAAACCTCTGAATAATGGCAGCGTTATCGACGAATAATCAAGTAAAAAATCTGACACGTGGCGGTAGCTGAGAACACTAAATAGAATCCGACATATATATGTATATATATATGTATATATATGTATATATGTATGTATATATATATATGTATATATATGTATATATGTATGTATATATATGTATAAATATATATAGATAGATAGATAGATAGACGGATAGATAGATAGATATTAAAAAACATATACAGAGACACAAGTGAGAGCAAAAACGCGATAAAGATAGAATCGGGCGAAAGGGAAAGCGAGCCACGGAAGGAGAATCCCGAAGACCAAGCGACCAAACAGGGAATTCGAGCGACCTCAGAATAAAGTTTCTAATGAGATTTCAACAAATTGAGATCAAACGAGGTTGTATAAAAGCGGGGAAGAAAAAAAAAGGTGTAAAAAGAGAGGAAATGAAAAAGAAAAGAAGAGAGGAAAAAAGGAAAGGAATAATAGATAAGCTAAAAGGGGGGGGGGAGAAATATATGTATATACTGTACATATATATATATATATTAAAGATAACCGATAAGAGAAGAAATGCCAAAGGAAAAAAAAGTACAAAAATAAAAAGAAAAACCTTAAATCTGAGAAACAATACAGAGAAAACAAGAAAAGCAACGATGAACAAGCCAGCCGGGAAATAAATGAAATGATAAGGAAATGCAAGGAAGCAATGTTGCAAGTTCCTGGAGGAAATAATTGGACGATAAAGAAACCGACCGAAAAAAGGCGAAACGGAGATAAGAAAGCGAGAAGAAACTTTAGCCCAAGGGAAATATAAAGAGAACATAGTGATGATTACTTGAACATTAGCAAATTGATGAATCGGTATTGTTATGACAAAGGAAAAGGCATTAAAGGGATAATAACAACAGAAACATTTATACATCTATGATAGGGATATGCTAATTAAAGCAGTTATCGCATGCCAGGGATGTTTGATTAATAATTATAACAATTAAATGAATAAATTAATGAAGAAAGGGAGAATTAATAAAAAAAAGATTAATCAATTCATAGGTAATGAGATAAATACATCGATAAATGAATAAATGAATGAATGCATGATGGAGAGAGAGACTGGGGAGGGGGAACGAGAGGGAGGCAGAGACAGAGCGCAAAGCAACAGTATTTCCAAGAAGAAAGGAGGGCTTAATGCAGGAAGGATAAATCAACACCCGATACCTTTAACGTTAGAGATCAGTATTTGTGGAGCAGCCTAGGAGCTCATATTATCATGGCTGTAAACACTTAATTATGATAAATAATGTGTATGCATGCATTTATATCTGATGTGAGATTTAAAAAACATATCAAGGTAAAAAAGAGAAAGAAACTACATAGTTTTCATGAAAGAGAGACCAAAATTGTCGTTATAAAACCTCAACAAACCCGATGAAATTTTTAAAAGTCTTCAATACAAAAGGGAACAATAAATCGGAAAATTTCGATTGACTGGATCGAATTAGGAGTCGAGTCTGAATCGAAACGTCACATGCTATTGTTTCTCTCTCACTGTGGCTATGTTTCTTTTCAGATTTTGTGTGAATTTCACAAAAGAAGAACAATAGGAAAAAGATATTTGAAAGATTGTCATAGACCTTCAACAGACACAGAGTGAGTTTCCCTGTCGTTCGGTCATCCACCCGAAGTCAGTTCCTTCTGAAGCCAACTCCTCTAGAAGCCAACTCAACTGAACTCTACCCTCCTGAAGCCAACTCCTGAAGCCAAATTCTCCTGATCTCACTGACGCTAATCTCGCCATAACCTCATCTAACTTTTCCATTGAACTTTCCATCGAAGCAACACAGAAGAGAGGATAATCGAAGCGAGAGTTGTGTTCAGCCGCTGAAGCACGAGGAAGGCGAGTCAGCTGTGACGAGAGGGTAGGGATAGGGGGAGGGGGACAGGGGGAGGGGGACAGGGGGATAGAGGGGATAAATGTGGCGGGGATAGGGGGATAGAGGGAATGGAGGGGATAGATTTAGGGAGGGTGTATAAGAAAGGAAAGGAGGATAAACACGAGTCAATCACACTGTGTGCCTGGCTGTGTGGCACGGATGATATGGTTAACATATCCTCATATACGAACGAACGAGGGGAGATGAGAGAGGGAAGGGGGGAGGGGAAAGAAAGTGAAAGAGGGAGGGAACTAAGGAGACAGAAAAAGGAAGAGAAAGAGAAGGGGCGGGAGAGGGAGAGAATGACCGAAGGAGAGAGTAGGAGACCTATCTGAGTTACATAGAGATATATCGAGTGCGTGAGAAGACGCTAGCGAGGCAATAAATAAATCATCGTAATTTTCCCTTGACAATGGGCTGGGAACGAAGACGCAATACACACATTTATGGTTTATGGTTTATGGAAATGCTCTTGATATTCCATTCATTACATTTAGCACTCATATCTTTGTCTTGTCTGATATACAGTTTGTTAATTAATAGGGTATATTGGGTAATAAGAATAAGTTAAATGAAAAAGTAAGCAACAACAAGTCTCGGTTCTCATAAAAGTGTTCAACACAGATCAATTATGAAATAAGAAGAATGATCACTAACAGCTGACAAAAAATGTATATATAATCAAACGAAACGGAATAAAGTAGTGAGTGAGATTTTCTTACAATTATTTCGTTGGTGTATCATTTCACGTCTGCAGATTCTTTCTACAATAAAGAACAGACAAGAGCGAGAATCACAACTAAACAAAAAAGATTTTAAATAAAAGATAAGAAAGAGAAAGATAAAGAAGGTATTTTATCAGTCATGTATCTCTTTTCAGCAATGAAAAAGACACAAATTAAAATCAAATCAAAACATTTCAAATTTGGTCAAATAATAAGAAAAAAGATTCCGTTGATGTATCATTTCAGATACCACTTCTCTCAGCACTTCAGGCAAAAGGCAAATTAACAGACTTTCGTCAGGATCCTCTGAGGTAATTCAGCTCAAAGTAAGTTTCTGTGTGTGGGTGGAAGAGGAGAGAGAGAGAATGGGGAGAGAGGAAGAGAGAGAGAAAGGGGGGGAGGGACGGATTGAGGAGGATAGAAGGGAGAGACAGAGGGAGAGAGGGGGTAGGGGAGGAAAAGGAGAGAAAAGTAAGGGCGGAGGGAGGGAAGAGAGGGAGAGGAAGGTAGGAAGGGGGATAGAAGAGAGGGGGGCGGGAGGAAGAGAATAAGGGAGAGAGTGAGGGAGAGGAGATAAGACTAACACAGAAAGAGAGCGAGAAAAGAAGAAGCAGAGAGCGTGGAAGAGAGAGAGGGGGAGAAATAATAAGAATAGCACAGAAAGAGAGCGAGAAAAGCAAAAAAGAAACAGGGCGAGAGGGAAAAAGTCAGACAAAGAGAAAGGAAAGAAAAACAAATGCATCATCTAGGGACGAACGGGAAATAAATCACAATGGATATCAGAGAAGAGAGAGAAAGACAGAATATACATTAAGATCCAATGTAAGATGATACAAGAACGGAACATAATACAAGATAAAAAATACAGGAGATGAGCGGAGAGAGAAAACAAAAGACCGAGAAATATAGAAAGATGAGAAAGACGAGAGACAACCAAATAGATAGTCTTAGAACGAAACAAATCATAGTTGATGTCCTGCTTCCTTCCTTCCTCTTCAAGCCGGTCAAATAGTAGACATCCTTCACCTTCAATTGGCAGCACCGATAACTGGTACACTTGCTCAGCTTAGTAGCGTAGATGTGGCAACAATGGGTTTATTTATACTGGAGCGTAGATGTGGCACAATGGGTTTGTTTACACTGAAGTGTAGATGTGACAATTACAGGTTTGTTTGCATAGTAGTTTTACCTTGTTTGCTATGTGCCAACACAGAAGATACAATTTATGGCAATCAGGCTCTTCCAGTGTGATATTTAGAGTATGATTCCAGACGTTTTATAATTATTTTTGGAACTGTTTTAACAGTTGTATATGTAAACAGGATAAATCCCTTTCACACTATGGCCTAAAGCGTAACAAACTATATAGCTGA
>NW_028234405.1:13885230-13887730 GCF_977035675.1 Penaeus japonicus | reverse complement strand
TCGTGGAAACTGCATTACGATGGAACGTCTCAAGTGAAACTGTACAAGAGATACTGATGTCTTTTTCTCAAGTGGTAGGTCTTGACAGCAGATTGATTCCCTCAGATACTATCATATTCCGCAAGAAAAGGGAGGAAACTACTGGCAAAAGAGATGACACTCTAGCTTCAATGAAGACAAGCTGCGGTGCTAAAATTTGATGGAAAGAGACCGATGAAGCCGTGATCTCTGGACTGTCATCTGATGGCGCAGTGAAGACAATGCCTCTGGAAATCATGTCTTTCAAAAATCATCCAACTGGTAATCATCTTCAATTTCAACTTCATTAAATACACAGATATATATAAATATATAAATAGACATCTTCAATATATATATATATATATATATATATATATATATATATATATATATATATATATATAATAATATAATATATATATATATATATATATATATATATATATATATATATATAGAGAGAGAGAGAGAGAGAGAGAGAGAGAGAGAGAGAGAGAGAGAGAAAGAGAGACATCTTCAATATAAATATATATAGAGACATCTTCAATATAAATATATATAGACAACTTCATTGATGTTAATGGTATTACATGTTACTAATTATTCCTCTCCTATATTTTAGGCAAAAGACTTGGTGAGCATCATACAAATCTGCCTTTGGACCACAATAAAGTTATTGGGATTGGGATTCGTGTGCGAGACAACGACTGGTAACTCTGGCACAGGGAAAAAAGGAGGATCCTGCTTCTGGCACCAGGAAATAACAGATTCGCTCTGCTTCGTAGTGATGTGTCGAGTTCATTCCCAAGAATGCATTGCCGGGGAAGTTCTTAAGATGTTGAATTCTGCACTTTTCGGCACATCAACCTGTGAGATGGGCTCTTCTTCAACGGTGTCATCTTAAAAAACAATATGTCATAACCTCAGGGAATTAACAGAAGTGATTGATTTTTTGAGGATGTAAATGATGAGGCCCTTTTTAAGTGGCCAATTGACTTTGGTGCCAATGACGGGGAACCACTCATGAACCACATGACAGACATGCAAAGACTATTTTGTTTTCTTGTGTCCAGAAAATAATTTTAAAAAACATGATATTGCTAGGAAATTTGTGCCAGTTGCTGTTAGGTGGTTAGATTATTTGTATTCGTTATTGTATGTTTGTATATCACTTGATGTTGTAGTTGAGAAATTAGAAACTACTGAAAATGCTGATTTGCCATCCAAGACAAAAGTTGGCTTGAAAGCCAATCTTATTAGATGCTTGAGGACATTGCAAAAAGAACCCTACTGTTGTCAAAGGTATCCTCGAGCTTTTCAAGATCCATTTCTTTTGCTGGCGAAAAGCTGTCATTAGTACCGGACCGACAATATTTCAGACAGCATTGGGACATCTCAAATGTATGCAGAAGTAGGGATCAGATTAGGGTTTGACAAATCCTACTTCGCATGTATCAATAGACATCTGCATAACGCAGATGGCATTTTCATGCCACTCTCTCACGATGCTGACTGTGTGCATGAGGTATTTGGTATGATGAAAATGGGATTGGAAAAATGCCGGATATACAAACCAGCCAAGCTGAAGGATCGAATTCGGTACAATTTTTCCAGTGAGGAGTTATGCAACCTCAGCATAGAAAAGTTTGTAAAGATCCCAGGTTTTTCGGAAAAAGTGTTTAGTTCCCCTTTGTTCCATTATATACGGGAAGATATAAATAAGATATGCCATCTCTATGGCCACGGTAACCACTCCGTATGGGAGGCTAAGAGTGTACTAATTCCCCGCCATAGTCAGCCTTGTGAAAGACTGATCGAAGACATGAATCGGTCCCGGGACATCAATACCCTTGTCTCTATACACGGTAATTGCGGAAGAGAGTGAAAGGAAATGTGAATAGATATTGCCAATAAAAGATATGTTTCTAATTTGTAATATACTTTCACCATGTGTATATTATACTTCATTGTAGAAAAAATAAATTTAAAAGCTAAAATTATGCTATACACGATTAAATAAAATAACATAATTTTAATACATCGTTAAGTAATTACTGATAAAATGGTGAAGAAAATATAGAAAACGGGTAATTTCACCCCAGACTAACTAATTACTTAATCATATTTTTTTGTATCTTTGTGTTAATAGTAGAATAGGTAAATATTGATAAAAACAAAAAAAAAGAAACGGAATTACCAGTCAAGAAAAAATAAATGGAGTCTACTTCTGAACAGTCCCCGTGAATTTGGAGGATTTTCCTAAAATCACCAATTGTTGACATACCCTAATGTGCATGTTGAATAAGAAGAGGAAGATGAACCAGATCATGAGCACCTGTTGCAGTGTTCCTCTTTGCCAGTATGGCTGGTTTGCACTTCCTCTTCCTCTTCTCCATCTCTTCGTGGTTTTTGTTTGTTATACTTCTGTCAGGCGAAATGCAAAGAATATAATGAGCTGATAGGATCTCTATTACAGTTT
>NW_028234405.1:13850230-13852730 GCF_977035675.1 Penaeus japonicus | reverse complement strand
GGTTCAGGATGATGATGGTTCGTTATGGTGAAGGAGGGATCAGTATAGTGAAGGTGATGGTAATGGATAATCATGGTGATAATAAGGGCTCAAGATGGTGGTGATGGTGACTATTCGGTATGGTGAAGGGTATGATGACGGTGATGCTTATTTCAGAATTGTTAGTGTTTAAAATTGTGAAAGTAAAGGTAAAAGTTAATGATAATAATAAAGATGATAATGAAAATAACAACAATGATAATCATTAAAATAATAATGATAATGATGATGATAATCATGAGGATATTCATAAAAATGATAATGATCATTGTTATCATGAAGATAATAATTATGATGATAATAATGGCAATGACAATAATGATGAAAATAATAAAGATAATAGTAATGATATTAATTGGGATAATAATGATGATAATAAGGACAATGCTTCGGCTGATCATGTGGTGATAATGATGACAACAATGATGATAATGATACCAATAATTATGATAATAATGATGTGATAATGATAATATAAATAATTATAGTATCGAAATAAACATTATAGTAATACTAATGATGGTAATAACAATAACAATAATGAAATGATACTAATGATAACCATGATACCATTAGGATAATGACGGTAATGATAATGATAATAACAACCCTGACAAAATTATAACAATCATAGTAATACCGCTAACAAAAAAAAAACGAAAAATAACGAAAAAACTAAAGAAAATAGCAATAATAATAACCACAATGATAAACCAGCAACACCAATCACGATGATAATGATAAGAACAACATCAAAGCCAAGCAAGCAGACCATCCGATCCAAGCCCGGAATGCCGATGTCAGTGACTAGTTCAACGGCAATGAAAGATAATGGAAAAAGAGCCATTAACCTGAGGAGTTCCTTGTAATGGGCGGGGCGAGAAAGTCAGTTAGGCACTTCCGACGCGAAAGACAATTTCAACGACGAATATTGCCTTGCAAGACGCAACCCGCGCGTAATGGCTTCTTGCACAAGTTTTGGTTTGTTGTTGTTGTTGCTTTTAAGGTGGATGTGTTTTCACACACGCGCGCGCGTGCATGGATATATACCCACACTCATTCACTCGTGCGCAAACACACACACACACACAGACACATACACACACACACATATATACATACAGACACACAAACATACGCACATATACACACACACATACATTTGTACACTCATATATATACATATAGATAGATAGATATAGATAGATAGATAGAGAGAGAGAGAGAGAGAGAGAGAGAGAGAGAGAGAGATATGTATGCAAGTGTATATATATATGTACGTATATAGCATACATACAAATAGCTTGAAGATACACGAGAAGATTTATGATTTCATACAGCACGACATTCATGATACGAAAGCGGACTAAATGCAATGCGGAGAGACACTGCAACGACTCATCACGCCAAGCAGAGAATCGTTGTTGCAAGATTAGCTCGCAATGCAATACGAATGCAACTAAGGCTGTATTAGGAGCTAAATCGCAAAGACTTATGCAACCCTGAATTGCGACCTACATTCCAGAGCTATCAATTCTGCAGTGTTGCTTGAATAGAGCTTCAGCGTCATCATAATCACGGGAATATTGCAGGGCAAGTGTTATTGAATGCATTTACCCTCTTGCTGATGGCATACAGAGGGAGTCATTGCATGTAACTGCACTGCGCCCTTACAGTAATTTCCTTGGGAATGATTTGTTGCAAAACTGCGCTGTGTATGTGTGTAAAGCATATTGCAGGATTAATGTTTTGTATGTTGGTATTTTATGTTGAAATAGGTTCATAAGATATTCCTTAACATATATCTTATTCCTGATGAGAAATAGGAAAAAAAAAATATATTATGATTATCATTTTGAGAATTATCAACATCACTATTACTGTAATTATTATAATTATCGTTTTTTTTCCATTATTATTACTGTTATGATTATTATCATAACTGTCATTATCTTTCTAATCATTGTCATTATCACCATCATTATATTACCCTTTATATCATTACTGTTTTCATAACCATCACTATTTTCATAATTATCATTACTGTTAATATCATTAATATCATTATCATTATCATTATCATAATCATAATCACTCACATTATCATTATCTTTATCATCAGTTGTATCAGAATCCTTATCATCATTGCCATCATTATCATCATTATCATCATCATCATCATCATTAAAAGTCTTATCATCTTTATCTTTTCATATAATAAAACTCCCTAAAAAAAATAATAAGCTCACGAGGTCTTCTTTCAGGAACATGGTTTTCGCTCCTGAAGATAATATTGAACATCGACTTCAAAGGGTTTTCTTTCATGTTATCAAGTGCTATTTCTGCTTCGGCTATCTCTATTCTAAATTGCTTTCGCCATTTTTCTTTTCTTTCCTTCCGGGCCATTTATTTTCGTCTGTTGAAATGTTTTTGTTTTTCTTTTCTTTTTTCTTTTTTCTTT
>NW_028234405.1:13815230-13817730 GCF_977035675.1 Penaeus japonicus | reverse complement strand
TCCACAGGTGTTATCGATTAGGTTATTTGGTCCACTATAAAGCTGCAAGAGAGAGGATTAATGAATTATTATTAGTTACGCTGCGGTTTTGTATCTTTGTCAACTATCATTGTTTTTATTTGTGTTTTGTACATTTATAGTGTATACACTGTTGTTTTTATTTTTTTCGTGTTCACCAAACACTGAGAGAGAAATGGAGGATAGATTTTTTTTTTTTTTTTTTTTTGTGCGTGTGTGTGTGAGTGTGTTTGTGTACATTTGATATATAGTACTGTTCTTACATCCCCAAACACTGAAAGAGAAAAGGAAAATAGTCCCCCACTCCTAAACGAAACAAGAACTAGTCAGCTCGGATATTTTCGGATCGATTTCAGCTGTTTACTACAGATATCAGTGGATATATCAGTCGTATCATATAGCAAGTCATATATAACATACACATCATATCTCATATATCTAAATGTTCTATCCATGACGTGAACACCCACTTCACTTCAGTAATCAATTAAGCGTACTAATCAGACATCGCTTTAAATCCTCGAACACAGCCTCATCAAAGCATGCATCGTTGCACACACTGTTACAGCCAACGTTTCGTGAAACGTTTCCTCATAAGTGTTATTACCTCTCCAATGAGTGGGGTGTGGGGAGTAAGATGCTCCAAATTAACTCTTTCTCTATCTTATTATTATTGTTTTTATTATCATTATCCTCATTATCATAATGATGATGATTATTAGTAGTATCATTATCATTATCATTAGTGCCGCTATCATTAATATCATTATCATTGTTATTGCTGCTATTACTATTATCAATATTATTGTTATTGCTATTATCAATATCATTGTTATTACTATTATTATCATTGTTATTACTCTTCTTCCTCATAGTACTCCGTCGTCTTTTCTTCCCTTAACTTTTCTTCTTTTCTTATTTTCTCCTATTTTCTTCACCTTTCCCCTTCTCCTCTTCGTTCTCATTTTCATCTTCATTTTCTTCTACTTCTTCTACTTCACCTTCCTTCTCTTTATCCAATTCCCCTTATTCCATCTTCTCTTCCTCCACCTCATCATCATCACCTTCTCTTCTTTTTTTTCCTTCTCCTAATTCTCTCTCTCTCTTTTTTTTTTTTTTTTTTTCTCTTCTACCTCCTCCTCTTACCCCACCTTCTCCTCCCCCTACTCCTTCTCCTTCATTTCTTTGTCTTTTTCCTCCTCTTCCTGTAACTCCTCCTCCTCCTTCTCCTCTACCTCCACCTTCTTCTCCACCTCCACCTCTACCTCCACCTCCACCTCCACCTCTACCTCCACCTCCACCTCCACCTCCATCTCCTATTTCCCCACCTCTACCTCCTCCATCTCCACCTCTACCTCTACCTCCTCCACCTCCACCTCCACTTCCATCTCCTATTCCTCCACCTCCACCTCTACCTCTTCCACCTCCATCTCTACCTCCTCCACCTCAATCTCCTATTCCTCCACCTCCATCTCCTATTCCTCCACCTCCACATCCTCCACCTCCACCTCCACCTCCACATCCTCCTCCATTTCCATCTCCTCCTCCCCCTCCTCTCTTTCTTCATCCCGACCCCCTTTCCCCCATAAACTGTATTCGTCCGTTAGACACTATAAACAGCAATTCACATCATAAAAGCCCATAGGCACTCCACGCCCCGAAGTCCAATGGGTATGTGTCCTTTCCCATAAATCGTCGTCAAAGATCCATAAGGTTTCGTGTGAATCGTCCAGCCAATCGGGGTCACCATTAGCTCTTCGGGAGTCAGTAGGTACTATATATCTGTGTTTCGGCTTTTGTCTATTTATCAGTCTTTCATTGTATTTTTTGTATGTTTTTTTTTCTATTTATATGTCTATCTATTTCTGTCCGTTTCTATTTATTTCGTATTTAGATTTAGTTTGTCTGTCTGTCTGTCTGTCTGTCTGTCTGTCTGTCTGTCTGTCCTTCTCCTTCTCCTTCTCCTTCTCCATCTCCATCTCCCTCTCCCTCTCCCTCTCCCTCTCCCTCTCCCTCCCCTTCTCCCTCTCCCTCTCCCTCTCCCTCTCCCTCTCCCTCTCCCTCTCCCTCTCCCTCTCCCTCTCCCTCTCCCTCTCCCTCTCCCTCTCCCTCTCCCTCTCCCTCTCCCTCTCCCTCTCCCTCTCCCTCTCCCTCTCCCTCTCCCTCTCCCTCTCCCTCTCCCTCTCTCTCTCCTCTCTCTCTCTTCTCCTAACCCCCCCACCCTTCTCTCTCTCTCTCTCTCTCTCTCTCTCTCTCTCTCTCTCTCTCTCTCTCTCTCTCTCTCTCTCTCTCTCTCTCTCTCTCTCTCTCTCTCTCTCTCTCTCTCTCTCGTAGGTTTAATGCCACCGTGACCCTCTTCAACGTGGGCGAAATGGGTTATTTGGACAGTGTGGTGTCCTAGGTACAATGACACGAAGGGAAAGATACAATGGCTGTCACTAATGCTTTCTCTTTTTTACGATTTGAAAAGGAAAAAAAGGTG
>NW_028234405.1:13807730-13810230 GCF_977035675.1 Penaeus japonicus | reverse complement strand
CTGTTGGTGTTATTTTCATTTCCTTAGTATTACTATCAACATTATCGTCATTATCATCACCATTATGATCATTATTATCATCAAGATTATATCATTATAGTTATTATAATTGTCATTATCACTATCATTATGATTATCATTATTACTATTATTGTTGCTATTATTAGTGTTATTGTTGCTATTATTAGTGTTATTGTTTTTATAATGATAATTATAATGATTATTACCATGATAATTATTACCATTATTGTTGTTCTTATCATCCTTATGTTTACAACTATCATCATTATTAGTACTGTCATTATTGCTGTTATTATTACTACTATTACCATCATCATCATTATCATTATTTTTACAACTCTCATGATCATTTCTAATACCATAATTCTATCACCATTTAATACCATTCGTAGTAACATAAGTATTAGTAGTAATAGTTACTGTTGGTTTGGTTATTTTGTTTGGTATCATTTTCAATAATGTTGTTGTTTTCACTGTTGCTGTACTACAGTTATCATTACCATTATCGTTATTACCATTGATATTATCATATTCACCCCTATCATTATCATTATCATCATTGCTATTTCTGCAATTTCTCTTATCGTTATCATTACCATCCTATTTTTCCCATCATCACCGTCATTAATTCTATGAAAATGTCGTTGCAAAGCGTATCGCATCTTGCAAGACGTGACGAGGGGAGACATCCTAGTGGCAAGGGGGAGAAGGAGGGGAGGGCAAGGGGGGAGGGGGGAGACAAGGAGAATGAGGGGAGGGCAAGGGGGGAGGGGGCAGACAAGGAGATGGAGAGAGGGAGGGGGGAGAGAAGGGGATGGAGAGAGGGAGGGGATATAAGGGGGAGGGGGGAGACAAGGAGATGGAGAGAGGGAGGGGGGAGAGAAGGGGATGGAGAGAGGGAGGGGATAAAGGGGGGAGGGGGGAGACAAGGAGATGGAGAGAGGGAGGGGATATGGGGGGAGGGGGGAGACAAGGAGATGGAGAGAGGTAGGGGATATGGGGGGGAGGGGGAGGCATGACGAAGATCGGTCGATGATACAGTGTAGCCGCAGGCACATTATGCAAATGTGATGCTGAACATATATCATACATGGTGGGAAGGGGTGGAGAAGGGAGGGAAGGGAGGGAGGGATAAGGAAAGAGGGAAGAGGGAGGGATGGAGAGGGAGGGATAGAGTGAAAGGACAAGGCCACGTTGGCTGTCATTTCCCCATAGCCCTCCCCCTCCCCCCTCATCTTTCATCCCCTCACCTCCTCATCCCCTCTCCCCCTCTTCATACTCTTTCACTCCTCCTTTTCTTCCCCTCCCCTCCCCCACTCCATCCTTCTCTTCTCCATCTTCACACTCCCTTTTCTCTCCCCTTCTCTTCCCCTTTCCATACTCCTCTCTTCATCTTTCCTCCTCACTTCCTTCTATCTACATACCCCTCCAGCCTCGCCCCTCCCCCCCCCCTTCCCTCCCTCTTCCCCCTTCCCTCTCCCCTCATCTTCCTGGTTCCCCTCCTCCATATACCTCTCTCCTCACCCCTACCCTCCCTCCCTTCTCCCCTTTTGTCTGTAAGTCCGTTTGTCTGTCTATCTGTCTCTCTGTCTGTCTTTTATTTTGGATGTTTGTCTGCCTGTCAATCTGTCTATCAATCTGCTGTTTATTTGTCTATCTGTTAGTCTGTTGTTTATTTGTCTGTGTGTCTGTTGTTTATTTGTCTGTCTGTCTATTGTTTAATTGTCTGTCTGTCTGTGTCTATCTGTCAGTCTATTGTTTATTTGTCTGCCTATCTGTCTGTCTGTGTCTATCTGTCTGTTTGTCATTTTGTCTCTCTATCTATCTATCTGTCTGCCTATCTATATGTGTGTATTCCTGTCTGTATGTCTGTTTAACTATCTGTCGATCCATCTATCTGTCTGGGTGTATGTCTATCTGTCTATTTTTCTATCTATATGTCTGTCTATTTGTCTGTCGATCTGTCTATCTGTCTGCATATCTGTCTGTCTGTCTGTCTGCCTGCCTATATAAATGGCTGTCAATCTGTCAATCTATGTTTATTTGTTTGTCTGCCTACCTGCCTGTCTGTCTGTCTGTATGTCTATCTGCCTGTCTGTCTGTCTGTCTGTCTGTCTGTGTGTCTGTCTTCCGAATTGTCTGTCTATATATTCGTCTGTCTGTCTGGGACACGGGGTTGGCCCGATGGTCAAGGCAGCTTCAAGTTCGTCTCGGGACATGCTTTAAGGTGCGAAGGAGGAAATGGAAGAAGAAAAGGAGGGAGAAAAAGAAGAAGAAAAAAAAAAGAAGGTGGTGGATTAGGAGGAACACCAGAAGGTGGAAGAGGAAGAGGAAAAAGAAGAAAAAGAAGAAAACGAAGAAAAAAGAAGTAGAAGAAAAGGAAGAAGCAGAGAAAAGAAGGTGGTGGATTAGGAGGAACACCAGAAGGTGGAAGAGGAAGATCAAAAAGAAGAAAAATAAGGAGACGAAGAAAAAAGAA
>NW_028234405.1:13795230-13797730 GCF_977035675.1 Penaeus japonicus | reverse complement strand
TTGACAACCACTGCCTTAAATTATAGTAAGAATTTTGAAGGTTTGCTGAAACCTCTTGCGCCTCTTTCAAACTCGTTCTTGCATGTTCTTGTCTTTCCAGTCGCTCATGTCAGCCCTTTCACCCTTGTCCACCTGTCACTCTATTACGCTGACTAATCTGTCAGATTTTGGCAAAGATATTAACAGATTAAGGTGCTGCCTAGGGTCAATACTAACCTAAGGTGAGTGTCATATTTTCTGAGAGCCATATTTGATAGTCTATACGTGTTACATTCAGAGAAGAAATAAAAATAGGTTTAAGATCATTACATTAATATATGTGTGTTTGTGTCTGCTACAACATTTCATAGTCCTATTTGTTAAACATATATCAATTCTTTCGCCTTCCTCATTCGTATCACCTCAACATCACTTCCTCATCCTTCACCACTACATCCTCCACTGCAAGTCCGTTTTCTTTCTCCTCTCTCTCCTCTCCTCTCTTCTCTTTGCCGTTTTCTGTTCTCGCTTCCCAGACATCTCTTACTCTCAGACTGATGACTAAAGGGAATCACCGTTTTATTTCATCAAGGCTGTACCTCAGATTGAACCGTTTTCTTTCCATTTTCTTTTTCTTTTTTCTTTTTTCTTTTTTTGTTTCGGTTCTTCTATTTACTTGCACTACCCCCCTCTTTATTTGTTTCTTTCTCTTATTCTCTCTCTCTCGCTCTCTCGCTCTCTCTTTCTCTCTCTCTCTCTCTCTCTCTCTCTCTCTCTTTCTCTCTCTCTCTCTCTCTCTCTCTCTCTCTCTCTCTCTCTCTCTCTCTCTCTCTCTCTCTCTCTCTCTCTCTCTCTCTCTCTCTCATTTCTTTCTCTCCTCTCTTTCTCTCCTCTTTCTCTCCCCTCTATATTTGTCTTCAGAGGAGGGAGAGCGAGAAAGTGAGAGATAGAGAGAAAAAAAAGGATGATAATAATAATAATAGTGATAAAAGTAATAATAAAGATAACAGTATCACTGACAATACAAATAATGTTGACAAAATAGCACCATAAAACTAGGACCTTTACTCCAAAGACGAAGACTAAACTAAAAGTGAGTGAGAACCGAGGTCCGAGATGGTGTTCACAGCGGACTGGGATGAAGTGAACGCGCATTTCGCTTCCTCGTTATCCAAATTTCACTCGCGTTCATACACAGAAGGTACAAACTGTGTGTATGTGTGTGTGTTTGTATGTCTGTCTGCTTGGTGATGTTGTAATGTGGTGTTGTGTAGTTGTATATATCTACTACGTGTGTGTGTGTGTTTGTGTGTGTGTGTGTATATGTGTGTGTGTGTGTGCATGTGTGTTTTAGTATGTGATATATCTTTGTATGGGTGTGTACAAAATATATGTACTATATGTGTGAATGATATATCAACATATATGTGATCGCGAGTATGTGTGCGGTTATATGCACGTATATTGAAGCAATTCTTGGCGCTGAAGATAACAAGTCGCTCAGAACGAGTCAAGCCTCTATGCAAATTAGAACACTAAAGTTCCCATGTACGTACCAGTGAAAAAAAGAAGTTATACTTGCGGCATAACAGAACCATTATCTATATCTAGGCTGCGGAAACTTTCACCCAGAGACTCATTGTTAGAAAGAGAGGGGCAACGCGGGGGAGTGGGAAAGGGAGGGGGAGAGAGAAGGATGGAGGGTGGGAGGGGGAGGGAGAGGGGGGAGAGCTGAATGGAAGGGGAGAGGGAGAGAGAAGGATGGAGGGTGGGAGGGGGAGGGAGAGGGGGAAGAGGTGAATGGAAGGGGAGAGGGAGAGAGAAGGATGGAGGGTGGGAGGGGGAGGGAGAGGGGGGAGAGCTGAATGGAAGGGGAGAGGGAGAGAGAAGGATGGAGGGTGGGAGGGGGAGGGAGAGGGAGGAGAGCTGAATGGAAGGGGAAAGGGAGAGAGAAGGATAGAAGGTGGGAGGGGGAGGGAGAGGGGAAGAGCTGAATGGAAGGGGAGAGGGAGAGAGAAGGATGAGGGGTCGGAGTGAGAGGGGGAAGAAATTAATGGATAGGGGGAAAGAAGGATGGAGAGGGAGGGGGAAGGGGCAGGGCGAGGGGAGAGAGAAAGATGAAGGGTGGGAGGGGGAGGGAGGAGAGCTGAATGTAAGGGGAGAGGGGAAGAGAAGGATGGAGGGTGGGAGGGGGAGGGAGAGGGAGGAGAGCTGAATGGAAGGGGAGAGGGAGAGAGAAGGATGGAGGGTGGGAGGGGGAGGGAGAGGGGGGAGAGCTGAATGGAAGGGGAGAGGGAGAGAGAAGGATGGAGGGTGGGAGGGGGAGGGAGAGGGGGGAGAGCTGAATGGAAGGGGAGAGGGAGAGAGAAGGATGGAGGGTGGGAGGGGGAGGGAGAGGGGGGAGAGCTGAATGGAAGGGGAGAGGGAGAGAGAAGGATGGAGGGTGGGAGGGGGAGGGGGAGGGAGAGGGGAAGAGCTGAATGGAAGGGGAGAGGGAGAGAGAAGGATGGAGGGTGGGAGG
>NW_028234405.1:13782730-13787730 GCF_977035675.1 Penaeus japonicus | reverse complement strand
GCGTGGGAAGATTTTACGGAAAAAACATGTTACAAATGAAGAGGCTTTGCTTAATTAGGATCGTATAATTCACACAGGAAAATATAAGTTAGAACACTTTATTGATAGAGCACCACACAGGTTTGTACGTAACTTATCTTAAAAAAATAAAAGTTGGTCGAAGGAAATAACGCCAAAAAGGTAGCCGATCCGATCTGTCTGCTGCTCCGCCTCCTTACTCCGTCTCTCCGTCCGCTGTTCTGTCCGTCTTGGCGCCAATGCTCTCTCTGCGACCTCCCTCGCCTGACCCGACCCGAGGTTGTCCAAAACATTCCGGGTAAACGACCTCGGATGGTAGTTCGGAGCGGTCGAATGGATGGGAGGAGGATCGTCAGGTTGTTCGGGAACATTCAAGATGTCAAATCTCGTAATTCGATGTTTTCGTATCACTACAACTTCGTTGCTTTTCATTTATTCTGAGGGTTTTGTTTTCATTATTAATTTACATTCCATGGCGGTGATTTATTGTTCCTTTGTTGTGTTTTTTGTAAAATATGTTTCGTTGTTCTTTCCTTTGTTTTGTTGTCATTTCGCGTATATTTTGTTGTATCCGTTCTATGTCCTCTTTATGATTTTTGCTATTTCTCCTGTTTCGCTTTTTGCTTTTGGTGAGCCACCCTCTCCCCAGCTTGAGATGTTTATCTTTTTTCTTTGTTGGTGACTTGTGTGTCTTTGTTGTTTTCTTTGTTTTTGTTTTGTATGTGATTCTTTTTCCTGGCGATGATGTGGTGGTCAGATGTTTGAGGATTGTTTCTTTGTAATTTTCCTTTTTAATGAGATAACTTTATATTTGTTTTATACTTATGCTATTAATGATGATACTGCTAATATGGATATTTGGTTTTGTAATTACCTCTCTCCTTCCCTCCCTCCCTTTCTCCCTCACTCCCTCCTTCCCTCCTTCCTCCTTTCCCAGCTTCCCGCCATCCTTTTCTCCCTTCCTCCCTCTTTTCCTCCCTCTCTCTCTCTCTCTCTCCATCCCTCCCTCCTTCCCTCCCTTCCTCCCTCTCCTTCCCTCCCTTCCTCCCTCTCCTTCCCTCCCTTACTCCCTCTCCTTCCCTCCCTTCCTCCCTCTCCTTCCCTCCCTTACTCCCTCTCCTTCCCTGCCTCCCTCTCTCCTTCTCTTTCCTTCACCCCCTAGCTCTCTCTTCCCTTGATTTGATTGCGTCACGGTGCCTGTGCGTCACGGTGTTTGCGAGCAGCGAGCGAGGGATCGGCCCTACCCATAGCATCATCAAAAACAGCTATGATAGAGGTAGATAAAATAGGCTTACTATTCTGGGGTTGTGATGCCAGAGGTGGATATCACACGAAACAACGAATGCCAGTATTTTTATATTATTCTGTAGTAACTATTTTTTTATAGGGAATTCTTATGATATATTAGTAAATAAATTTGAGTTATGACTTACACCTGTATAATCATTTCTCAGAAAGGTCGCCAGGGTGGAGCAGATAAACGAAAACATACGTCGGAATACCGCAGACTTTTCACATAAAAGTTTCTGTTATGTTCATACGGTACTCCAAATGCCATATATGTCTTGCCTGAAAATGACCCACATAAATTCAAGCAGAATGGGGACCTTTGTTCACATTGCAAAGAATTCGTCGCTCTTTGATAGTGAATGGCTCTCGTCTGACACCATATTTTTGTCTTCTTCCAGCTGCTCGTTACAAAAGGATGGTGATAGAGATTAATGGCATTGGTTAAGGGATGGAAGAAAAATGACGGGAATGAGAGGGGAATAAAGTGAAGATAATGATATTTAAAATTTTGATAGTCTTCCTAGATATGATTTATAACTTCGTGATGATCAAACCGACGGCATTAACATTGAAATATGATAGTGATAAGGGTGATAATAATTTGAATAATGATAAGGCTTATCATAGCGGTGTTGTGGTTATGATTGTTATTAGAATGACAATATTAGGAGTAATAGTGATGATGGTTGTAGTGATAGTTGATAGTAAAAATGATGATAATAATAATGATAATAATCATGATGATAATGTCATTGGCATTATTATTATCATCATTATCATTTTACCATTATCATCATTATTACCATTATTATCATCAATAAATAAAAACTATAATACTGATAAAGATAAAATAAGACCAAGAATAATAATATCAATAAGAACAAAAATTATATCAAAAGACTGATGAATGAATAGGGATGTAATTTAAACACACGCAATACATTTTCTTTGAAAAAAAAAACATGCGACACCAAATCAACAGAAAGAAAACGGAAAGAAAAAGTCGTTTATCCAAAGAAAAATTACAGCAAAAAAGATCGTATCGCTCCAGCAGTCTATGTGTACAAAAAATGAAGTAAAAATGGGGAAGAAAAGTGAACTGTATATGTATATATTGCAGGCTGGCAGGAAGGTACAGGTCGTCTCGCCGAAACTAACATCATTAGATTTTTTTTCTGCAACTGAAAATTTTCTATGGAGTCTTTTCTTCTCTTTTCCTCCTTACTGTGTGTGTGTGAGGATAATAAAGATAGTGACATTAATAAATCTGCGATGATGATGATAACAAGGGTGGTGATCCGGATGATGATAATATATATATATATATATATATATATATATATATATATAGAGAGAGAGAGAGAGAGAGAGAGAGAGAGAGAGAGAGAGAGAGAGAGAGAGAGAGAGAGAGAGAGAGAGAGAGAGAGAGAGAGAGAGAGAGAGAGAGACAGACATCATTACTGTCATTATCATCATAATTGTTATTGTTATTGTCATCATTATTGTTGTTATCATCATCATTATTGTCATTATAATCACCATTATCATTAATATTGATGATGATGATATTGTTACTGATAATAATAATAATAATAATAAAGAGAAAGAGACAGCCAAATAGAGACAAACAAACAGACAGATAGACAAGCAGAAAGACAAAAAAAAGAGACAGACAGGAGGGAAACAACAAAAGAAGCAAAGAGACTGAACGAGAGCGCGGGGCGAAGCAGCGAGAACGAAAGAACGTTCAGTCCAGCTATAAATCTATAATGAATACATCTCGGTCCTCCTAGAGTTCTAAATTTTACAGCTCGCCATTATTTTCAGAGGAAAGGGGACGGCTATCCATAAAACAATATTTCCTAGCGTCATACGGAGCGCCATTACGGTTTAGAATCTCGTTTTATAGAGCTCGCCCTTCGACCTTAGTGCGTGGGGCAAGGCAGAAGGTGTTTCTGTCGTAATGCGAGTAGTGCTGAGTTTCGTGTGTGTGTGTGTGTATGTGTGTGTATGTGAATGCACAAACACGCACACACACACACACACACACACACACACACAGACATATATATATATATATATATATATATATATATATATATATATATATATATATATATATATATATATATATATATGTATATATGTATATATATATATATATATATATTTTTTTTTTTTTATATATGTATATATATATATATATATATATATATATATATATATATATATATATATATATATATATATATGTGTGTATATATATATGTGTGTGTGTGTGTGTGTGTGTGTGTGTGTGTGTGTGTGTGTGTGTGTGTGTGTGTGTGTGTGTGTGTGTGTGTGTGTGTGTGTGTGTGTGTATGTATGTACGTGTGTATGTATGTGCGTTCATACAAATATATATTCCCAATCCTTCACATGAAGACTAAAATAAATCTCGAATATGCTGTTCCACATTCTGTCCTCTAAACAAAAAATCTATGTTGGATGACTCTTTGTCACTCCGTGTGTTTGCTCTGTGCATATGATATCAGATTAAATCAACAGAAATTGATATTTTCACCGTTATGAATTCAGAGTTCGAAAGAGTTGTAAAAGGACAGACATGAAATGGAAACAGAAACATTATTTGAAGAGGATTATTGCTATAAAAAAAAGGAATGCATAGATATAAAAATAAACAAAAGTGTATGCACCTGATCTGTTTAATATGATCATAGAAGAAATATTTATTAAAGTAAGGTACATTCGATCAAGACGTGTAGAAGATTAAGAGAAAGAGAAAGCGATCATGGACATGAATGAAAAATGTTATATAAATGCTTCATCGGATTTTGATAATGATAGATGACGAGTAATGACGAAAGTGATAATGATAGTAATGATCATATCAATCATGATAGTACTAATCATAAATAATATTGATAATAATGATAATTGATTACTGTGATAATAAAACCGATAATAACAATGATGATGATAGTGACACTAGTAAAGATAATAATGATAATGTTAATAGGTAATGACATTTATAATAATTATAACAATAATAGTAATGGGGATAAGGATGATAATGATAGTGATACCAATGATAGTAATAACAATGATATTGATAATGATAATGATAATAATGATAGCAATAAGGATAATGATAATGATGATAATGAAAATGATAATGATACTGATACTAATAATAATGATAATGATTATGATAAATAGGATAATATCAAAAGCTTAATATTGATCAAGCATTTGACTGTCTTTTCTTTTTTCCTTCATTTTTTTTTAGGAAAAAGTACCCATCCCGCCAAAATATATATACGCTTCAGCTCCAAGAAGCTATACATATAATACATAAATAACGATTTCTCATCATTTCATTTTATAGGGAACTGTGTCATAACGCCCTGACCTAACCTGACCTGACCTGACCTTAATCGATCGATTTATAAAAGCAGGAGCGAAACTTGGCCTCAACCGCGAATTTGGTTGATTCCTCTTTTACAGCTTCGGTTATTGGCGTGGAAAATGAGAGGGAAAGGGATAAGGGGAGGAGGGAAAGGTATAGGGGGAGGAGGGGGAGGGGGAGGGTGGAGAGTAGAGAGAAAGAGAGTGGGAGTGAAGTGTGTAGGGGGGGGGGGGTATGTAAGGAGGGCGGAGCGAAAGAGAGAGTGGGAGTGAGAGAGAGAGAG
>NW_028234405.1:13770230-13772730 GCF_977035675.1 Penaeus japonicus | reverse complement strand
TACGTTTATTATTATCGTTACTATTATCATCATTCTTCTCATTATTATTGTTGTTATTATCATCATTTTCATTATTACTATCATCACCATTATCAGCATCATTATCATCGTCATTATTATAACTATTATTATCATTGCTAACATTATCATTATTATCATCATTATCGTTATCATTATTATTCTCAGTATTGTTATCCTTATTACTATCATAATCATCATTATCAGTATAACCAACATCATTATTTTGAACCTGCAGTCAGGTCATGGCAAATCAGAACAGTGAATTTGAAATTAATCAACAGAAACTCATATCCTGTATCCTTCAAACTACAGAATTCGCTCTATTCATTTTCATTAAAATCAGAATTACTATCAAATTGAATAGTTGTTGTTTTTAATCCGAGAGTTTATGAAGGAGAGTAATAAATGAATAAAAAATAAAAGAATACATAAATAAATAAATCCTTTTCCTTTCGTATTAATTGTAGAGTTTTTCAAATACGTCACGATGCTGTAATGAGCACCAGATGCATCTAATGTGATGCTTGTGATGATGAAGTACATACAATTTAGCGTTGAAGCTGTTTTACTCTCATCAGTATTATTATTGTAATTATTATTATCACTATCATCAGCAGTAGATCTGTATTTAAATATGATAATTATAATTATCATGGTTGTTGTTTTCTTGTTGTCTTTGCTATGTCTGAATGTTAGAATAGATACAATTTAGTTTTGAAATTATATATCTATGCATTCATTACTATTAATATCTATCGTTCTCAACATCTTTGTTCTTATTATTACTATTATCATTTTGTGAACATGTATGCATTCTCATTTATCTGCCTCTTATTCAGTCATTTGCACAAAGAATGATAAAAAAAAAAAGTTTTCAAGATCAACTGAACAAACGGATGACGAATTTATGCATAGATAGAAATGTAAGTAGATAGGGAGAGAGAGAGGGAGGGAGAGAGAGAGAAAGAGAGAGACGAGAAGAGACAACGAGAGAGGGAGACAGAAAGAGACTAATGATTTAAAGGCAGGATGTTTTTATGTCTAGTGTAACAAATTGCTTCGTAATTATGTGTTAAATGACAGAAGGTAAACATCGAATGATAATTCCCTCTAAAACCTTCTCTTTGTGCGTATATGTGTGTGTGTTCGAATCATATGTGTACGTAGTATATGTTCAGTACGTGCACGCACATCGCACAACAACCAGAGTCGCAAAAAAAGAAGACACAAACAAGGACATAAAAAGAGACCAAATAAAACACCGCCATCAATAAAAAATAACTCTTATATTTCTACAAATGCCATAAAAAGACTCGACGAAGGTGCCCTCGACC
This sequence comes from Penaeus japonicus, assembly GCF_977035675.1. NCBI lineage: Eukaryota > Metazoa > Arthropoda > Malacostraca > Decapoda > Penaeidae > Penaeus > Penaeus japonicus. The sequence continues at coordinate 13,771,375 of NW_028234405.1, read as the reverse complement.
GCCCTTACTACCCGAAGTGCACGGGACCTGAAGGGCCGACCAAGCCAGAGGGCCCGATCACTCCCGAGGGACCCACGAGACCGGTGAAGGCGTGGTGCGCGGGAGGCTGAGGGGCAAAGGGGCGGGGCGGCTGGGGAACGAAGGGCTGGGGGACGCCCTGGGCTCCGCTGGTGAACTGGACGGGTCCGCTAGGACACACCTTGCCCGAAGGACCGACCACGCAACCCGCTTCGTCCACGCCGAAGGTGACTTGTCCCACAGGAGCTGCCTGGAACTGCGGGGCGGCGGAGCACAGCCCGAGGAGGGTGAGGGCCAACTGCGGGCAAGGGGGCACGAGGAGCGAAGAGTAGAAGGGAATTGGTGTTTGGGTTGGGTGTTTGCGAAGTGTTATTTGGGGGGGGTTGGAAGAAGGCGTGGATATGGAGTGGGGTGGGTGGGTGGGGGTTGGTGGTTTGTCGGTTGCGTTTAGTGTAGGTAGAAGGGGTTAAGGGATGCTCTGCGGGTATTTCCATGGACACATATTCTAAGATATTGTGTGTGGGATACTCTGTCTTTTCTCTTATATGTCTTTTCTATATCTCTTTCTCTTTCTGTCTCTTTATCTATCTATCTACGTATTTTCATAATCCTCGTTCTCTCTCTCTCTCTCTCTCTCTCTCTCTCTCTCTCTCTCTCTCTCTCTCTCTCTCTCTCTCTCTTTATATATATATATATATATATATATATATATATATATATATATATATATCTTTCCTAGTTTACTAGAACAACCCAAAATACCATTTTACCAGCAACGCGTTTACTCTAAATCCATATAAACTAAAACCAAATTCAAAAATCCGTTATACGGTCCAAAATATGGGTATATCGAATTCCTGAAATCTGCGTATACATTCCAGTGTTTGACGGGACTCCGTAGATTTTGGCTGTGCTAAAGTTATTTAACTAATTTGCATTGCACTGTACAGCCATTTCCGAAATTCTCATAAATTTTCCGCCCATTCATGTTGCTTTATTAGCACAGTATAATTCATTCTCTCCGATATGAATTGCAACAAATGCATCTGTATTGAAACATTGATGAAGAAGTATAGTTTTTGATTTTGCGGTGCATGCAAACCCTGTAACGAATTCCAAACTAAAAG
>NW_028234405.1:13737730-13745230 GCF_977035675.1 Penaeus japonicus | reverse complement strand
TCTTTTTACTAGAAAAGAAAAAAAAAAGTTAATGCAATGGTGTGAAGGCTAGTGACTGAACAGAAGGTCAACAGGAGAGAACGCAAAGTAGAATAAATGAAAAAGTTTGAGAAAAAATCAACTACATCTTTTATTTTTGATGAAATGAATGTTTCTATATCTTTTGAGAATAATTCACTTAGTAATGAAACTTTTTTTTTCATAAACACTCAGAGTAGTTGTCTACTCGTGATGCAGGTTAATCTTGCCAATACGGCCGCATGAGGACGCACATAAGTAAGGACTGTAACATAAAATACACAAAAACACATCGAATAATAGAAGTTTTAAACGGCGATCGCGATAGTTACAATAAGGAAAAACAGCTGGTGGCGGGCGAGTTCTGCGGCCCAGTCCAGCACTACCCGGCCTTGCTATAATATGTTTCGAGATATGTTCGGTGTTCAAGACCTTCGAAATACTAGTTATATCCACGCGTTTCATTTACGCATAGAATTCTGTTGTCACATTACTCATAAAGCTTTTTTTCCGAAGCGAAGACTGTGAGCAATGTTATCTCATATTTCCCAATTCCCTCTATACTATTCCAGTGAAAATGATATTTCAATGAAATTGTTACAATACTAAGGATCATACAAAAGTCGGTGGGGGGGAAAAAAAAAAACCGTGAAATAGCGATGTTCAGCTGACTTGCCCAACGGACCATCAAAGATTTCCATTCCCTTCACAGCCTCAGCCTCAGCTTCTGCCATCCATCAAAAGGCACATCGAAATTTAACTTACACCTTTAAACGTATACGCAAATATTGTAATGTCGTGAAAAGGTCGGGTAATAAATGTGGCGATCTAGAGGGAGTCAGGGAGCGGAGCCCTCGATAGGGAACACGGCAGTTGCGAGTGGGTCCGGGGTTCTTGGACCCCCGACTTTAAGCCAAGTTTTTTGGTTCATGTGGCTATCATTTGTGGAAAAAGTTATGCAAATAGGATGGTGTTCTTGCGTTCGTTCATTCGCGCGGTTCGAATCCTCCGTGGCCGATCATTGCTTCGAATGTTTCGGTTTCGCGTTTTTTCATCATTTTAAAAGTGAAATTCTTGGCTTGGGTTTCCCACTTTTTCAATTGCTTTACGTTTTGAATTACGAGTCTTTGCTTGGGTTATTTTCAAATTTCCACATTCTTTCACCTTTTATAAATGTGTATAGAGCGATTTCGTTCATATTTACCCCCTCCCCCAAAAATAAATATATATATAATATATATAATAATAATAATAGATAGATAAAAAAATAAGTTAAATGAGAAATAAAAAAATGAATATATATAAAAAAATCCCAAGATTCCTAGGAGTGGCCCCTGGCTGGCCACAATCGCTTGTCAAAATCGTTTATTAAACTCGGTGTTGCCATTCTAGCTATTCTCCCACTAAATATAACGACTTTCGGTTGTTCGGCTATATTATTTGCCATCCAGCAGCTAGCATGAAATCTGGCGTGTATATAACAATATCTGTCGATTATCAAGCGATTTTGCTTAGGCATTTTGCATGTTTTATTTCGGTATGGAATTAATTAAATGAACGGTATGTATAGTCGTCCCTCTTTGCTACCAACTATACCACCCAACTCTAATTTTACATGGACTGGCCAGTGGGATTTTGACCAGACAGCGCCCATGTCAGTCTTCGTTTCCCCACGGAGGATTACTTACCAACAGTATCTTCTTATTAGGTTTACAGTAAAAATTTCTCAACTACTGATCATGTCTAAATTACAGTACACTCAGAAGTTTAGAAAGTAATGTTAAGCGGTGTAGCGTTCAGAGATTGGATTACTAAAAAAAAAGGTAGGTAAAATTGTCAATACCCTCTGAACTTAAAGTTTACTGATCTGAAAACTCACTATCGTACAAAAAAACACAATGCAAACGCGAAAGTTTTATCTGTAACTAGACACGGTTATGTCATTGGTGCCTGAAAAGAACATACACCTGTAGTGACATGTGATCATTTAAGCAGCTTTTGTGAGAACTGCTTTCCAGATAGTAGAGTAGCATGCATCTGACCTGGAGGATGCATCTGACTTGCTAATTTTTATTAGCTATATATTATAAAATATGCTAACGACATGCAAAGTGAAGCTGAATCTACACTATCTCTCTCTCTCTCTCTCTCTCTCTCTCTCTCTATATATATATATATATATATATATATATATATATATATATATATATATATATATATATATATGCTTGTATATTCACCTTTGTGTGTCGGAATCTCTCTCTCCCTCTGCGTGTATACCTTCTTGGCCGACCTACTTTGGATCCTAATCTAGCGGGTTTAGAGACTGAATCTGCGGGATTAAAAATCATTCTATGGCAACACTGATTAAACGCCAGCAAGACCGTCGCCTTCGTGCTTCGCATTCCGGCAAATGCAAACAAGCTTCCATCACGTATATTTTGACAAGATTTATCGTCAAATAACGAACCAGTCCAACCTCTATCGCCACCAGCGGGGCAGGTTAATCTTTTAAATTAAGCCGTCATCTCCACATGTCAAAGGTATAGACAACCCAAGGCTATGTTGCCGAACGCGTAACATTTCCGGGAATCAAATTATTGTTTTTGCATATTATCGCATTACGTATCCCTGAGTAGAGGTTTATACATAACCCCGCCAAATGTCTAAACCGAGGAGAGATTTTGCATTTAAACCGTCGTTAAAAAGGGTAAAAAGGGAGTGCCAGCGGTAAAGACAGCTTGTTGGCCTTTACTGGAGGGCGAACCGCAGCGTCTACATCGCTTCACGCGGTGCTTTTCTAAATGAATTACCTTAGTCTTTTTTCATTAGACTTAATGCAAGGCCAGAATATTTTGGTGCTTTTTAGGCAAGATGGCGCTTGGACTGGATCCTCAATAATTCTAAAGGAATGTCTACAATATTTGTCATGCCAGAATAAATGTGGAGTTTGCTGGCTTTTAGCGAAGTGCTTTTCAACATCTACCTTTAAAGCCGAGAAAGGTACATTATATGATTTACAATATACATTACCATTCTCCTCAACCAAAAACCTAGAATATTTGCCCCAGAATCTCCAAAACATAATTTCGCAAAAGTTCCATAAGTCGTGTGGGGAGAGGAGTTTTAATTAAAAAATGTCCGCTTTTTGAAGTCGCCAAGAAAGATTAATGTAGTGAACACGGCGATTAGCGGCCGAGGAGAGATTTTGCATTTAGACATGACGATATTAATTTTGGTAACAGTTTAAGAGGCAGAGAAAAGAAGAAAGTAGTATATCTATTTTTATGTTAGTTACTAGCTGGTTCGAAAGTGGCCGTGGCTGATATAGTGTGATACAGTATGAGCGCGTTGTCAGTATCATCATCATTATTATTATTACATTTTTCAGAGTGACCTTCCGGTAAGTAAATGAAAATTCCTACTTCTGTTGGAAGGAATGGAAAGAGTTACTGCTAAGTTATGAAGGTAGTAGACGAGAAATTTGCACAGGATCTATTCATATACGTGTATATCCGCATTTAGTGTGTGTCGGAATCTCTCTCCCTCTCTCTCTCTCCCTCTCTCTCTCTCCCTCTCTCTCTCCCTCTCTCCCTCTCCCTCTCCCTCTCTCCCTCTCTCTCTCCCTCTCTCTCTCCCTCTCTCTCTCTCCCTCTCTCATCTCGCCACTCGTCTCTCTCCTTCACTCTCTCTCTCCCTCCCTCTCAACTTTCCCCCCTCTCCCTCTCTCCTCTCTTCTCTCTCTCTCTCCCTCTCTCTCTCTCCCTCTCTCTCTCTCCCTCTCTCTCTCTCCCTCTCTCTCCTCCCTCTCTCTCTCTCTCCCCTTCTCCCCTCTCCCTCTGCTCCCAATCACGTCCTCTCCCTCCTACTCTCTCTCCCTCTCTCCGCTCTCCCTCTCCCTCTCTCTCTCTCCCTCCCTCTCTCCTCCTCTCACTTCTCTCTACTCCCTCTCTCTCTCTCTCCCTCACACTCTCCTGCATTCTCCCTCACCTCTCTCTCCTCCTCTCTCTCTCTCCCTCTCTCTCTCTCTCCTCACTCTCTCTTCCCTCGTCATTCTCGTTCATCTCCTCTCTCCTTCCTCTCCCCATCCTCTCCCCTCTCTCTCTCTCCGCTCTCTCCTCTCCTCTCTTTCTCTCTCTAACACCCTCCCATCTCTCTCTCTCTCATCATTCGCTCTCTCTCTCTCTTCTCTCTCCGACTCTCTCTCTCCTCCCACACTCTCTCCTCACTCCTCTCTCCTCTCTCTCACTCTCTTCTCGTCTCTCTCCCTCTCTCTCTCACCCCTCCTCTCTCTCCTCTCGACCCTCTCTCTCTCTCTCTCAGCCGCCATCTCCTCTCCTTCGATCTCCTCTCTCTCTCTTCTCTCTCTCTCTCACACTCCCTGGCTCTCTCTCCTCTCTCTCTCCTCTCTGGTATGTCCCTCGCTCTCTCCCTCCCTCTCTCATCTCTCTCTCTCCCTCATCTCCTCTCATTCGCTCCTCTCTCCTTCTCACTCCCTCTCACTCTCTCTAAATCTCTTTCCCTCTCTCATTCTCTTCCTCTCTCTCTCACTCTCTCACTCTCATCTCGCCTCTCTCTCTCTCTCTCACTCGCTCTCTCATCTCGCTCATTCTCTCCTCTGTCACATCTCCCTCTCATCTCTTTTTCACGTCTCATCCTCTCTCTCTCTCTCTCCCTCCTCTCTCCCCTCCCCCTCTGCTCTCTTCTCCCTCTCTCTCTCTCAGGTTTCTCCCTCTTTCTCTCTCACTCTCTCTCTCTCCCTCATCCATCTCCTCCTCTCTTCTCTCCATCCTCTCTCTCTCAAACGACATCCGATCTCTCTCTCATCTTCATCACACCTCTCTCGTCTCTCTCATCCTCTCATCTACTCATCTCTCTCACGCTCTATTCTCTCATCTCTCCGTCCTCTCATTCTCTCCTTCCTCTCTCTCTTCATTCTCGTCTCCCGCCTCTCCTTTTCCATTCTCTCTCTCTCTCTCTTCATTCGTCTCTCTCTCCTCTTTCATCCCTCTCTACCTCACTCTTTTCATTCTCATCAGTTTCTTCCCTGCTCAATCTCTCTCTCTCTCTCTCGCTTTATTTCTCTCTCTCTCTCTTGCTTTATTTGTCTCTCTCTCTTTCATTCTCTCTCCCTCTCTTTCATTCTCTCTCCCTCTCTTTCATTCTCTCTCCCTCTCTTTCATTCTCTCTCTCTCTTTCATTCTCTCTCCCTCTCTTTCATTCTCTCTCCCTCTCTTTCATTCTCTCTCCCTCTCTTTCATTCTCTCTCCCTCTCTTTCATTCTCTCTCCCTCTCTCTTGACAATTCTCGCCGACTCTCTCTCTTCATTCTCTACTCTCTCTCTTCTCCTTTCATTCTCTCTTCCTCTCTTTCCATTCTCTCTCTATTCTCTTGCCACTTTCTATCTTCTCTCCTCCTCTTTCATTCTCTCTCTCTCTCTTTTCATACTCTCTCTACTCTCTTTCATTCTCGCCTCTCGTCTCTTCTCATTCTCTCTTTCTCTCTTTCCATTCCTCTCTCTCTCTTTCATTCTCTCTCCCTCTCTTTCATTCTCTCTCCTCTCTTTCATTCTCCTCTATCTCATCATTCTCTCTCTCTCTCTCATTCTCTCATCTCTCTCTCTCTCTTCTCTCTCCCGCTTCTCTCTCCCTCTCTCTCTCTCCCTCTCCCTCTCTCTCTCCCGCTCCTCTCCCCTCTCCCTCTCTCTCTCTCCCTCTCTCTCCCTCTCTCTCTCCCCTCTCGCCTCCCTCTCTCTCTCGCCTATCCCTCTCCTCTCCCTTCCCTCCCTCCCTCCCTCCCTCCCTCCCTCCCTCCCTCCTGTAAGGCACTGGTATCGATATGATGTGACATAAGACATTGATCATGTATGTCTATTTAATTCAATGCAATATCGATGGCAGTGTGTCTTGACCTGACACATCCTGCTTCCTGTGTTCGTTTCCGCCCCGGAACACAAGCTTTTCTAGGCAGCTGTATTTGTTAACGGAAGCCCCGAGGCGAAGAAAGTGACTAAAGATTTGTACTTAAGGACATGTAAGGACCACAGTAAACAGATCAGACAGAGAGTCAACAACAGACTAAGCGAACCGCTCTGACCTCTGGCCTTCGGCCAGGGTCTAGTGTATTAGAGTCCACAATAAAGACCATGGCACGTGAACATCTGTCTGTCTCTTTAACCACCGCATCACAACCAGGGCATCGAGTGGTGATAACAAACTGCTCGCAGTGGTGGGTTACAAACTGGTGCCAGCCGGTGGGTTACAACTAGTGCCAGTAGGTGGCTTACAAACTGATGGCACCGGTGACACAGGGTGTTTACAAACTGTTGGCACCGGTGGCAGAGGTGGGTTACAAACTGTTGGCAGCAGTGGTGCCAGCTGGTGGCTTACAAACTGGTGGCACTGGTGGGTTACAAACTGGTGGCCAGGCGGTGGATACCACGATTTTGCTGGTATCGAGCTCACAACTCCGAAGAAGCCGCTACGACCGAAGCTACCATTGATATCGAGAAGAAAATGGAGAAATTACGCCGAAGTTCCCGCCCGCCGCCCACACCACAGTAAGAACTTCTCCCGCCCGCCCGCCCTGTTCTACCTGTCCTGACAAACACCGCCGCCCATAGCAGCCGACCTGTCCGTGCTAGTAACTTCCTGCACGTCGACATCCAGCTTTCATGGCAACCCAAGACTGCCCACCGCGGATTTTGGGCTTAACACGAGCGCCCCAACTCCCAGGTCACGAAGTCTCTGACACGAGCAGAAAAGGCCACAGATGAGAAGTCAAAAGGACCACCACACCGATCCGCGATACGACCGACCTACGACCCGCCGCAGACGCCCATCTACATGTTGACATCGAGACATCAAAAATCCCGTAAGTTAGAGAAACCAGGCTCTTTTATTTTGTTAGGGTTTCGTTAGATTTCGTTAGGATTTAGGAATTTTTCTATGCTGTGATTTTTCTCGTGATTGTACCTCTATGCTGTGATATTTTTTTTCTCGTGATTGTACCTCTGTTTTCTTTTGTGAAACACCTGCGCGGGATGTGATTCCGCAGGACTTCTCCTCTTCCCGTCCCTTACGCTTAGGTGTGAACGAATTAATCGTAGAAAGGAAAAGTCCCGCCCCCCCCCCTCTCTTCCCCTTTCCTCATCTCGCCTATGACCCCCGTTATAACGCCTCTCTGACGGCCTACTGAATTTTCTTTCTTATTTTATGTGAAGAATGGCTTGAATATTCTGAAGTTCTGTTTGCACATAAATGCTGAGAATCACTATTTTTATATGTATTGTTTTTCTTCGCTTATTTTCTTCGCACGTGCCGATAAATTTTAACCCTCCCCTTCATGACCTGACCGTGTGAAAAGGCAGTGTCGATGTTTGGCTTCCCTTTTGTCGTAAAACAACCCTTCTTGTTTTTATATTTATATTTTCATTATTCGGACAAGGTAATTTTGGAGAATTTTTTCAGGGGTTACTCCCAA
>NW_028234405.1:13722730-13727730 GCF_977035675.1 Penaeus japonicus | reverse complement strand
CACACACCACCAAACACCACACACCAACACACCACACACCACCACACAAAACACAACCCAAAACACACACACACACAACAACAAACACAACAATAACAACAACAAACACAACAACAAACACACCACCACACAAAAACAACACACACACACCACCAAAACAAACCACCACACAAAACCACACAAACACCACACCACCAAACACCACCACCACACACCAACACAACAACACACAACACACACCACACACAAAAACCACACACACACACACCACACACAAAACACAACACAACCAAACACACACACACACAACACAACCACACCACAAACAACACAACACCACCAACACAGACACAACACACACAACACACACAACAACCACCCAAACACACACCACAACAAACACCCACACACACACACCCAAACACAACACACAACACACCCACCACAACACCACCACACACACACACACCAAACAACCAACACACAACACACACCACACCCAAACAACAAACACACCACAAAAACAAACACAACAACAAACACAACACCCCCACAACCACACACACACACAACCACACACAACCACACACACACAACAACACACACACCAACACCACAACAAAACCACACACCACAAACAACCCCACACAAACACAACACACACACCAACAAAAACACACACACACACACAACACACAACACAACAAAACACACACACCACACAAAACACACACACAACACAACACACACAAACAAACAAAAAACACACAAACAACAACCACACAACACACAAACACACACACAAAACCCCCACACCCACAACACACACACACACAACAACAACACACAAACAACACCAAACACACAACACACCCAAAACACAACACACAACAAACACACACCACACACACACACCCACCCACACACAAAACAACACAAACACACACCACACACACCAACAACCACACCAACAAACACACACCCACACCCACACACACCAAAAAACACACACACACAACACACCACACACAACAACAACAACAAACACAAACAACACCACCACACACACACCCACCACACAACAACACAAACACAACACCCAACACACACACACACAACCAACACCACCACACAACACAACACCACACAAACCACACACACACGCAACCACACACACACACACACACAACAACACACAAACACACACACACACACAACACCAAACCACACAACACAACACACACCCACACACAACAACCACAACCAAACACACACAAAACAACACAAAACACCCACACACACACACACACACACAACACACCCACACCACACAACACACACACACACCACCAACAACACACACCCACACAACAACCACAACACAACACACACACCAAAACACACCACAACCACACACACACACAACACACACAAACCACACACACAACACACACACACACACACACACCCACAACACACACACACACAACAACAACACACCAAACACACACACACAAAACCACACACACACCCACACAACCACACACAAACACACCCCCACACCCAAACACACACCCCAACCACACACACAACCACACACACCCACCCCAACACACAACACACAACCACCACACACCACAACCAACACACCACCAACACAACACAACACAACACACACACAACACCCACACACACACCCCGCCACACCCAACAACACAACACACCCCACACACACACACACCAAACACCACAACACACAACACCACACCACCCACACACACACACACACACCACCACACAAAAAACCACCCACACACAACCCCAACCACAACCCACACCCACCCCACAACAAACAAACCCACCCCCCCCAAAAAACCCAACCCCCCCCACAACCCCCACCCCCCCCCAACAAAACAACCAACAAAAAAACCCCACACACCACACCACCCACAACAACAACCAAAAAAACCACACAACCCCCCCCCCACCACCCACCCACACAACACACCCCCAACACACCCACCCCCCCCACAAACCAACACAACACACACACACAACACACACCCACACACCCAACAACACACACACCACACACACACACAACACACCACCCACCACACCACACACACACACACAACAACACACACACCACACACACACACAACACAAACAACACCCCACACACACACACACACCCCACCAAACACACCCACCACACCACACACACACACAACACACACACACAACCACACCAACACACACACACACAAACACACACAAACACACACCAACACCACCCACACCCACAACACACACAACACACACACACCACAGACACCACACACAACACACACAACCACACCCACACACACACAACACCCACACACACAACCAACAACACAACAAACACAACAAACACACAAACCAAACCCCAACAACCACACCACCACACACACCACCACACACACACCAAACACACCACAACACACCCACACACACAACACAACAACACACACACAACACACACAACCACACCCCACACACAACACACACACAACACACACAACCACACCACACCAAAACCCCACACACACACCAACACACACACACACACACAAACACACACACACACACAAACCCCACACACACACCACACACAAACCACATACACACACAACCACACCCCGCACACCACCCACACACACACACCACACAAAACCCACACACACACACCACACACACCAAAACACACACAACAAACCCAAACAACAACACACCCACACACACACCACACACACCACAACACACACACACACCCCAACCACCCACACCACACCACACCCACACAACCCACACACACACACACACACACACCACAAACACAAACACACACAACCACACCCCACCACAACCCACCACACAACACACACACACACACAAACACACACAACCACACCCCCACAACACACCAACAACCCCACACACAACACACACACACACACAAACACACACAACCACCCCCCACCACCACAACACAACACAACACACACACACACACACAAACAACCACCAACCCACACCCCCACACACACCCACCACCACCACACCACAAACCACCAACCCCCCCACACACCCACCCACACACACCCACAACCCACAACACACAAACACAACCTCACAACCACCACCCCACAACACACCCACACCCACACCACACACACAAACCACAAAACACACAACAACCACACCCCACCACCCCACACACACACACCCACAACCCACACACACACACACACAACACACAAACCACACCCCACACACACCCAAAACACCACACACACCAAACCACACCACACCACACACACAACCACACCCACACAACACACACACACACACACACACACACACCAACCCACCACCCACCCACACACACACACACAAAACACACACACACCACACCCAACCCACCCCCACACACCACAACACCACAACACACACACACACTATATATATATATATATATATATATATACAATACATATAATATATATAATATATATATATATAAATATATATATATAATATAAACATATATATATATATATCACAATACATATAAAATGTCCTATATATATATAATATTTACATATAATATATATGCTATTATTTATATATATAATATTATAATATATATAATATATACATAATGGTTTATATATATATTAAATTTATATTAGATTATATCTATTATATATGTATAATATATTTGATATATATATAGTATATTATGATAGATTTATTTATAATTATATGATATTTAAATATAATATATATAATATTTTTTAATGTATATAGGATATATAATTATATATCTTTTGTACTATATATAATATATATGATATATATCTAATATATATAATATATATATATAAATATATGATTGAGATATCTATAATGTCTATTTAATATATATGATACCATTTGTAAATTATATAAATTAAAGTTTAATATTTTATAATATATTTCAATATATTTAATATATTTAATATTTATAAGATTATATAATAAATTTATATTAGATATATAATTTTTATATAATATATGTATAATATTTAATATATATATTAATTATAGATAATATTTGATATATATAATTTATAATATATATATATAATATATACAATATATATAATTTATATAATATATAAATATATAATATATATATATATTTATATTATATTATATATTTATATATATATATTACATATATATATATATATATATATATATATATATATATATGTATGTATATGATATATATATGATATATATGTATGTATATGATATATATATGATATATATATATGTATATGATATATATATGATATATATATAATATAAATATAATATATATAATCTATATGCATAATATATGTGTATAACATATATTTAATAAATATATAAGATTTATATAATATATATATACTATTTATATAATGTATATAATACATATATATACAATATATATATATGAAAAAGTCGAAACAAAATATTATCAATCATATTTCCAAAGTGTCTTTTCTCTGTCCAGGACGCGCCGAGCTTCTCGTTGGTGTGGCGGCCGCTCGTGTCAAAGTTTTCCCGCGACCCAGAGCTCATCTACTGGGTGCCGCCGCTCTACCTGTCGGGGGACACGCTCAGGTACTCGCAGGCTGGCGTGGTGTCCAGGTGCAGGCTTACGGCCAAGCAGGGACACACACACTTGCATAGTCAGTGGCATGTACAACACATGCACCACATACACACAAACATACCCATATATAAAATGTATAGAAATGTATATATATGTATATCTATATGTATGTATGTGTGTATATAATATATATATATAAATATATATATATATATATATATATTATGTTATACTTAGATATATATATATATATATATAATATATTATATATGAATCACAAAAAACACAGTAACGTGGCAATAAACAG
>NW_028234405.1:13707730-13717730 GCF_977035675.1 Penaeus japonicus | reverse complement strand
CATATATTAAAATTCTACATTGGTCTTTTATTGGCATTCCTTGCAAGGAAACAATGGAATATATGGACAAGAATGGATACAAAAAATTACTTAAGGAATAAGAATGGATACAAGAAATGCTACAGGATGATAGGTAATGCAAGAAAATGCAATATTGTGTAATGTAAAGCCATCTTAAAAAATATGGCATAAAAAAAAGAGTTTAAAAATAAAAAGATTAATTCCAGGAGGATTCTGAAACTTTTTTGCCTTACAATAAACTGCCAAAACTCAAATTCCATAGAAAAATATCACTCCATACATCATAACAAAATATACATAATGATTGTGAGTTCACTGTCACTACTACCCTTAACCTCACATCAGTACCTACCACTTCATTAGTGAAGGAACAAATTGGTTGAGATAATACATGGTTAGGACTGGTTGATCTGCTACCCAAACCTCCGACAGCTTGTTGGCAATTGATACAGCAAAGAGATCTGCACACCGTTCCGCTGACATTCTTCTGCCTTTCCTTTCCTGTCCTAGTTCCTGTTATATGAAAATTTGATGGGAGTTATTAACTTGCCTATTTATTCTTTTATCTTAAAAGTTTTGCTTACCTAAAATACTTTCTATTTATTGTGCTTTATTTTGTGTATCATCCACAGGCAAGATTAACAAGATGCAAATGATGAAATCAAAACTTATTAGAGCTTGACCTCTTAAACCTTCTACAACTGGATTGGAAAACTTTTGCACTGCATTTTGTTATGCAAAATACAATATACCTATTCCTTCAGTTATGTAACTAATGTATCATACTAAAGGCTAATTAGGATCAGTTTGCAAATATTTCATTTATAGTCATACATCATACATTAAGTCTAGAAAATCATATAAAGCACATCATCTTTCGATGTGGCCCATCTTGTAAGAGTTAAAACAAACTGGTCATTACTACCACAATCAACTACAAGATAACAACTTTTACATCATACTTTCAAATATCACTGATTACACATCTAGGAAGTCATGGGAGGAATATTATTCTTAGCCTTGATAAATAGAAGAGTAAAGGAATATGTCTGAAGAAAAATGAAGTACATTTTGCCTACTATTTTGAATGCCTTTATAAAATTATGAGCAAGTATAAACACTATTCAGTAATTCTAATGTTTACAGATAATCATTATAATAAAATGTAATTTGTTCTTTGTTTCCTATACGCCCCAGTTCTTTATGGAAATTCACTAGCACTCCACACACAAATATAATAGTAACTAAGAAAGCAAAACAGAAAAACTCATTCATGATGTTATTCGACCTGAACCTAATGATGCCAGGCTCTGTAGGCCTAGGTGAGCTGCATTCCAGGATGCATTTTTTTCCTAGCCACCAACTGATTGTCTCATGCCTGGTCAGCCTCATAGCCTGTTCCTTGTATTCATTCTCTTGTTTGTTTTGTAGATGCTTCAACCTTTAAATATGATTTTGTGTCTTACTATCTTTAGTTGCATATATCTGCCATTTTTGCTATCATATCTGCTTCCTTCCTTCATTTTATGATATAGAATAGAAGGTATTGTACCTTTAAATCATGTGTTAATTAAGATTATTATAGATTTATGTCAAGAGAAAAATTGGGTCCTCATATTTTTTCCTACTTTACCAGGAGAGGCAAGATATTGCCTTTTGGAATAATGAATCCTACCAGAAAATGAACAACTATATAATTTGCAACTATATTTTTGAATTTTTGACAGTGATAACACTAGGTTACCCAGAACTTGTCCTTGGCTTTGCGTCTATCTAGACTGACTGACATATACGAGTTTTCATTCTGAAAGCAAGCACGAATCTCAGGTGACACCTCAGTAACACCATGATTGAAGTCACATTTTGTCTTTGTAAAAACAAGACTTAACATGTAGTCCTCCTTATGGAGTTCTCTCAGCTGCTTGTTCTTGTTTTATACACCATAAATGATGTTATTACCGAGAAATTACTTGGTAAAACAACCACTATGATATTAGGCAACAACTTCTTTAGTTCAGAAACAGTATACAGTGACTCCTGACCAAAACATGCACTGATGGCATTACTTGCATCCTTTGTGTCATTTTTTACTGGAAATTTCACAATCAAATCAGATATTGTCTCCCCTCAACTATCAATTGATACATTGCAAAACATACCATTAACCCATTGGTCGCGGTATTAAAAAAAGGTCTGTGCAGTAGGATAGCTGAATTACATGTCTGGCATGGTGCCATCCGCGTCTATCACCGACTCTGCCTTTGCACCAAATCATGCCATCCGCTGCTAATGGGTTAACACTAAGAGTCACAATTGCCATCTTTGCTGGATCAACTAGAAAACTTGTCTTTGGCATTACAACTAGAACCTCTCAACTACTGATAACAAGGCATTCATATTTAAAATATATTCTTGAAATGTAGATAATTGGTGAACTGACCATGGTGTACTGATCACAAAAGTAATGAAATCCAGCCTTTCCTCACGAGCTCATCCATCTATTCCAAGGAACCACATCCGGGATCTACATTGTGCACATCGAAAAGCTTTTGATCCCCTTGCCATTGCTTTCAGACACACCAAGTATGGATACTTTCATTCAACCATTTGAATCATAACAAATAAATAAGCACAATTTTTAAAAATACCAGAGAAAAGAGAGGTTTGATTATGAAAAATAATATCTTAAAACAGTCCCATGGACAATGGCCCTTAGCAAGAAGCCACATCAGCATACACCAGGCTCAAGGAAAAAAATGACTGCAGTACAGCAGCAAAAAAATTAAAGACCACAAGATGTTTTAGAGCACCTTCTCCATCTCTTAATACTTGGATAGCCTGATCTAACACTCACTTTGAAAAGATTGACTAAAGTGCTAGTATATAAAAACTATTTTCCAATACAGATATGGATATGATAACTGAGCTAAGTGCAATAACACAAACTTTAGTTAAACCTCATGGTTATGATACTGCCTTTGCCTGATAAGCTTGGGCAATCCATGTAATCCTTAGAATGGATCAGCTTCATATCAATTAATTATTTTTACTCTTCCAAATCCTCAGTTAGTTAAAAATTCAATAAATAAAAAGTTTACATCTAATGAAATTATACAGACAATATCATCTGCAATGAAAATCAGATCAATTTTAAGTATATGTAGACACACACACACTTACCTTGTAAAATCACACACAAACAGACACTCACCTTGCCTCTCTCTTCTGTGAAACACACATTGAGAAGATTAGAATCCACTGGACCTGGACAGAACATGGTGATGTCCAACCCACATCCTGCCTTCTCAACACGTAGGCAGTCAAAGTATCCCTGTGGGTGTGTGTGCAATGGTGTTAGGAATTATATATATATATATTATATATATATTATATATATATTATATATATATTATATATATATTATATATATATTATATATATATTATATATATATTATATATATATTATATATATATCATATATTATGTTTATATATATCATATATATTATATATATATATATTATATATATATTATATATATATTATATATATATTATATATATATTATATATATATTATATATATATTATATATATATCATATATATTATATATATATATATTATATATATATTATATATATATTATATATATATTATATTATATCATATATATATCATATATATCATATATATATATCATATATATTATATATATATCATATATTATATATATATATTATATATATATTATATATATATTATATATATATTATATATATATTATATATATATTATATATATAGTTTATAAATATATATATATATATATATAGTTTATAAATATATATATATATTATATACATTATATATATATATTATATACATTATATATATATATATATATATATATATATATATATATATATATATATATATATATTATATATATATATATATACATATATATATATATATGTATATATATATATATATATATACATATATATATATATATATATATATATATATTATATATATATATATATATATATGTATATATATATATATATATATATACATATATATATATATATATATATACATATATATATATATATATATATATATATATTATATATATATATATATATATATATATATATATAATATATATATATATATATGTATTTTAACTTCTAAAGCATGCAAAATTTTATGCTCTATAAACATACATATTAAACTAATTAAACTTCTTTCCATTATTTTTCTTTCTTACTTTAATTTCTTTTGAAAAATAAATATTCTCATGCATTACATTGCATGGCTTCCATCATACACTAAAACAAACAACAGACAATAGCTGAGAGGTGCATAAAATTCATTTTTTCTGTTGTATATACTTAATACCATAGAATCAAAATAACAAAAGTAAAGAAAAAAATGAAAACAGATTTTGAATCTAATAGCCAATAGCCATGCCAGATTATCTTAACCCTCTCTGGACGGGTGGCACACTACTGTACCGCTCATTCAAAAGCCCAGTGGCCGGGCGGCACAATATTGTGCCAACCATTTAATTGATTTAGGCCTAAGCGCTCGAAAGCCCCGGCATTGTGACATTCAAGGCTGGAATGCCCCCGTCGTGAGTGGGTTAACTTATCAAGTGTTGGTCAAAAGAAATCACCTTTTTTCTTTCTTTCATTATGAAAAAATAGTGATATAACAGATGATAAAACTTGAGACACTAAAAAGTAAAACAAGAAAATTTGTGAATGCATACTTCATACAGAAATGTTGATAGACAAAACCCTAAATCAATCGGACATGACAAACCCCTACCTGCAATGCATGCTTTGAAGCTGTATATGAAGCAGACATGGGAGCCCCCAACTTTCCAGCTGTGCTTGAGGTCACCGCCAAGTGTCCTTTCCCCTTTTCAAGGAAGTATTTCACCACCCTCCGAGACAGGGCTATAAGTGAAAAGACATTCAGCTCGAAGAGGTCTCGGTCCACACCTAGGTCGATCATTTCCCAACGGCCACGCTGGGAACGGCCAGCATTGCATACCAGGATGTCCAGCTGTCAATTGAAGAATGATAGTAGCAGGTATAGACTTGCTGAATGATTATAATGATAATAATGATATATATAAATATATATATATATGTGTGTATATAAATATATATATATATGTGTGTATATATATATATAATATATATATATATATATATATATATATATATATATATATATAATATATATATAATATATATATATGTATATATGTATATATGTATATATGTATATATGTATAAATACAAATTTTACCTCCCTGACTGGGACTCGAACCCGCGACATCAGATTGACAGACACAGTACTGAATCCGGTAGATTACATGACCCGCTAAAAGAATTGTCTAACCAGACGCCTTACAAACCATCCTGGACATTTCCCATTTGCTCATAGCAGAGCAGTGATAGCGAGGTTTTACAGACAATTCCCGCGTGCGCTCGGCAGCAACGAAATCACAAATTCAGGTCCCAAATCAGGTTACCGAGGTTATATTTATGTGAGAAAGATGGTAGAATGCATATACATATATATATATACTTACTTACTTGGTGGTAGTTACAGCTTGAGCCTTGTTATTAGCTCATGCCAGGGCCATCCTGGGGGACCGCCCATTTTTGTCAGTTGCAAGCAACTGAATTTGATGAGGGATGGAATTTGATTCGGCCCTCGTTCTTTCACTACCACATGTTGGTGGTTCATCTGGTACTGAATGTAGCCATTTATCTAGTTTTCTTTTAAATACTTCTACACTACACTCATTTAAGTTTCTTATATCCTTTGGTATGCTATTAAACAATTTAGGTCCGTTTATTAGGAAACTTTGTTTTTGCATTTTTCTTAACAGGCATGTTTGTGCACTTATCCCAGTACGATAGCATGTCCTTCCCTGCCTGGGGGAATGTCTTACCTGAATTCCCCCTCCTTCAACAGGTCTTGGATTTGGTGTTAAGTTTTCAATAATTTTCCACACATATATAATGAAGTATCTCTCTCTCCGCCTTTGTAGTGAGTACAGTCTTAGTTTTTTTAGTCTTTCCCAATAGTTTAGACCCATCGTATTATCTAACTTACGTGTAAAGATTCTTTGGACTTGTTCTATCAACATTATATCTTTTATAAGATTTGGGCTCCATACTTGGCACTGGTATTCTAATCTTGTGGTCACTAATGTTTTCCATAGTGGTAAAAGGTGTTCTGGGTCTCTTATGTTAAAAGTCTTCATTACCCATCCACTCATAACTTTTCCTTTATTGACAATCTGCTCTATATGGTGACTGAAACTCATGTCATTACTCATATAGAGTCCTAGATCTTTTACTACTTTTTTCTCCTCAATCTTCACATCTTCGACAAAATATGATCTTGCTCTTAAATTTCCAGTTGGACTATATCTTATAATTTCAAATTTATCTGCACTGAATTTCATATTGTTATTATATGCCCAATTACAGATGGTATGTAGATCCTCGTTAAGTTTGTTTTCATTATCTTGTATATCTAAGGGTGTACTTATTCTTGTATCATCTGCAAATGATGTTACTCTTGAGTGTTTCCCACCATTATCAATGTCACCAATCATAATAAGGAATAACAAGGGCCCAAGAACGGACCCTTGTGGCACCCCACTTATAATAATCGTTTCATTCGAGTAAAGCCCATTAATCTGTACTTTTTGTTTACAATTTATTAGGAAGTTGTAAATCCATCTTCCAACTTTCCCGCCGCTTCAAAGGTCTTTAATCTTATGTAGCAGAATGCCATGATCTACTTTGTCAAAAGCTTTTCCAAAGTCTAGATATATTACATCAACTTCTCTATTTTCAGTTAGGTCCCTTAACCCATTGCGTACGGGTGTCATGACATACATGACGTAGGAGCTTTGGCCTGACAACGGGCGTCATGACGTACACGACGTTCGGGGATTTTGGATCACAGTGCTATTTTATTTTGCTATGAAAAAGGAATGAGTGGTGATGGCTACTGCAGTCATAATTACTATAATTACCGTAATATCGTGCTAGCTTAACGTCCAAAACCTAGATGGCACCACTTTTTCCTAGCACCAGCAGGTGAGAGAGCCTTGAATGGCACCCATCCACGGTCTCTAGCAAGCACTGTCTCTACCCAGTGTCTAAAATGTGCTCCTGTGCCAATATGGATGTCTTTCACTGTGGCACTCACAGTCACAAGCACAGGTTTCATTCCTCTTCCCTACCTCCTCTTGTTACCTTTATTGTAGGTGGTTATATGTTTCGTATTCGTTCATGACAGCACAAAAATACGAAAAAATAAAGTTGCCTTTTGTCCTCCCATAAAACAGCAATACTTCTATCACATTGAGTATAAAGAAAATAATGAGCTAATATGGATAATATACTACAATTTTACTCAACTGCAGCACTGATAGAGCCTGTCATATATATAAGTCTCTAAACTCAGTAAAACACACAAAAAAATAAAACACAAAAAACGTTCTAGTTTTACAATGAATGACTGAAAGAGAGTGGGATGATTCAAATTATATTGCTTCAAGCGGTCTCTCTCTAAAATAAAACCTATCCTGGAGGCTGGGCAAGCAAATTTATCTCCGTCTGCAATGGGTTAATAAGTGCTCAAAGTGTGTCAGGATCTGTGATAAACAAGATCTACCACTTCTGAATCCATGTTGCCCAGGGTTTATCTTGTTTTCTTTTTCTAAAAACTGAACAATTTTTTTCCTCACTACCCTTTCAAATATTTTTATTATATGAGATGTTAGCGCTACTGGTCTATAATTTTTGGCCTGACCTTTGTTTCCACCTTTATATATTAGAATTATAGTACCCTCTTTCAGTAAACTGGGGATAATCCCCATATATATATATATATATATATATATATAATATATATATATATATATATATATATATAATATATATATATATATATATAAAATATAAATATATATGTATATATACATATGTATATATATATATAATATATATTATATAATATATATATATATATATATATATTATATATATATATATATATAATATATATATATATATATATATGTATATATACATATATATTTATATTTATATATATATAGATACATATATATTTATATATATATATATAGATACATATATATTTATATATATATATATATAGCTACATATATATAAATATATATTTATATATATATATATATAAATACATATATATTATATTTATATACATATATATATATATACATAATATCTATATTTATATACATATATATATATATACATATATATAAATATATATATATATATATATATATATATATAAATATATATTTTATATATATATATATATATGTATATATATATAAGTATATATATGTATATATATGTATATATATATAAGTATATATATGTATATATATATATATATATATATATATATATATATATATATATATATATATATATATATATATATATATATTTATATATATACATATATATACATATATATACATATTCATATGCATATACATATGCATATACATATACATAAATATATTCACAAAATACATACAATTAGTATCTTACCTCTCCAAAGTGCTCAATGACTTTATCAAAAGCAGACTGATGTTGGTCATACTGAACCATGTCAAATGGTAAGATGAGAACATCTTTGTCCTCCAAACCTCCTGCCTCTGAAAAGTCATTATCAAACTTAACAAAACATTGCCAACATTCTTTAAGGGGCTTTTAGAATCACTAAAAGACAAAACCTTGAAATTCACTTTTAAATTATGCTATGCAGGCATTCACATCCTCCAGGCACTTAAAATACTAATGGCAGTTGCTATCTTTTTTTTTCTAATGCTTTTAGTGAAAAAACAATAATTGGTTTGTCCAAAATAAAAAATTGCAAAAAAAAATATTATTCTCACACTTAAGAGAAATCAACCCTTAAAGGATTAGGGATATGAAGAGAAAGATACCAAGGAAAAGAGCCATTGCAGATGATGATAATGTAATGATAAGGATAAGGATGACAGGGATAGGGATAGGGATAATAAGAATCCTCTTGCTAGACCTACATAATGGCAGTCAATACTACACACACCTATACATTTTTGCTTCACCTCGTTCAGCTTCTCTACAGATCGTGCTGATATAGCAACTCTTACTCTTGCTCTTGCTAGACGAATAGCAAGCGCTTTACCAATGCCACTTGAAGCTCCTGTAATCCACACAACACGTCCCTCAAGGCTCTCTGTAAAAATAAAAAAAATGAAAAAGAAATAAAACTTGGCTATTCGGCTTCCTAACAATAAGTGTATTTAGTGCATAATCATATATATTATCATTGCTTTGCTGATAATATTTGAATTTTATTTCAACCTTTTTCTGCTGTAATCATTATCTAATTAAAAAAAAAACTTTAGCAATAGCTCTAACACCACTTTTATAACTATTACTCATATGTCACTTCTTAATGAAACTTCATGACTACATTGAAACTATTCAAAATTTGGATTTTTTTTTTAATTCAGCATAAATTCAAACTATCAAACTTTCTTTTCAGTAGAAAGGTCATTCTTTTCAGTAACTGATTTATGTAGTCAATAATATTTCCAATGAGTATTGTTACAGGTACATTACTCAAGATGTGGCAAAAAAGTTAAAGAAATGTTCATGACAAAATTAATTATACAATGCTACTTATAACATTACAAATTTTCTTCCATACCAACTGGTGCTCCGAAACGTTTGAAGAGAAAGAGAGTTAGATCACAGTCTGCTGGCAATAAAACAAATCTGGAATTATAATGAATCTCATTAATATTACTTCGAAATTGGTATTTTTCTATTAACCCATGATCTAAAAGAGTTCTTCTTATTATTATTCCTGCTATGAAAA
>NW_028234405.1:13697730-13702730 GCF_977035675.1 Penaeus japonicus | reverse complement strand
ATATATTTCTTTTCTTTTCTTTTTCTTTCTTTTTTTTTCTTTATCTCTTTGGTTGTATTTACAGACATGTGCATATTTTTTTTCCGGTTGTGTCACAGTGATGCATAATTTTGGGTTGTGATAAATTCTACTTGTGTTTACCTGTGCTTTTCGTTGGGACAGTGCCCTTGTTTTTTGGTTGTACTTGCATTCTCAGATCAATTTTGTAAATGATCATAAAGCCATGCCTATGTGGGAGAGCTTTCCTTGGCAAACTTTGAAATGGACAATGAACAAAGCTATTTTACTAGCAAAGCTTCGCTATTACGAAGCTTTGCTCCATTTCCAACATCATGTCAAGCAAAATTTGGTCAGCAAAGACTATAAGCAGTAACAGTAGGAAAGCTTTGTGAGATCAAGAAACAATATTGTACTGTACTGTAGACATGCTACAAATATCACATTTTGGGCTTGGTAACACATTATTATACTTTCTTTTTTTTCTCCCCCCAAGACCTAGAACTGAGAATACTAATTGGGTTTTAATACTGATGAATGAAATATTTTATACCAAATAATTTATGTTAAAGATTCTGACAATACATTTAACAGTTACTAATCACATATGTGGCCTTTGATATGTGTTGCCAAATTTCCATTTAGTTTAAAGCCGTGATCACTATATACCATAAAGCCCCTAATATGAGGCACTTGAAAGAATGCAAACATAAAATGGAGAACTGATAAAAAACAAGACTTACAAATTATCAACACTTTAATCTCCAGACAACATACAGAAGGAGACTAATACATTCTATCTGACAAAAGATGTGAGTACTAGTCCTAAAATTTGTAATCATAGGTAATAATAATCCTTTTATTCCAGGTTATGCAATTATGCAACACTTCACTCTATACAATATTGCAACAAAATTCCAATAATGTAAAGGTTTGCAGATCATGCTCATGGAAATTTTGCTGCCAGGAAAATAATCTATAATTGATCACTGAACAATGAAATTAAAAAGAATTAAAGGATACATTCCTTGTACTCTCTCATTTTTATTTTACAAACTAGTATTGTACGGGTGTATAGAAAGCATGCAGTAAGTTGGTTTTAGAAAAGAGCAGTTGTTTTATTAATGCAAAACTTGTACATCATTCTACAAGTGCTATAAAATATATAGATAAACACACACACCATATTACTGAAACTAACATAGAGCCTTTGCTCCTCATGAGTAAAAAATAAGCTAATTTCTAATATGGGCAACCTTTGAGCACAAAAAAATAAAATAAGAATAAAAATCCCAGTTCCACTTCCTGTATCCCAGTATCAGGTTACTTAAATTGAGGTTTTCTGTACAAGGTCTATCATTACCATCAGTAACTGGTCTTGAACAATGTTAAGCACATTTTAATAAGGATGCAACTGAATAAAACAAACAAGATATATATATAAAGTGAGGGGGGAAAATTGATGTCAGTATGTTGTTTATTCACATTCAAAAGATATTATCTGGCTAAGTTAGAAATAAAATGAGCAGTTGGAGATCATAACGAACACATGTGTACCAATACAAATGTGTACAAAAAAAAGCTATATAAACCAATTGGGTGGAGAAAATTAAACCATAACTAGGACAACAATTAACGTTTCCATTGTGACACAATCTATTAATGCTTAGAATGGCACCACAAATGGCATCACTGACGTCAGTGGCTTGAAGGAATCCATTTAATAGAAGACAAGAGAACAAAAGAAGCAACTTCTTTCTTTTCTTATAAACAGCCTGCAGATGCCTTTTGTTTTCAGACTATCCTTTTGTGATGCTGGCCTATAATAAAGTTGAGTATAAACTTAGTACAAGTGAGATGAAGAAAAAAAATATTTGACTGAAACTTTAAATGACAGGGGAGGAGACATTAGCACCCAATCCTGGTCTAAATTACATGTGCTCTGCACTAAATATATACTAAAACAAACAGCTTCACTCTATAGAACTCTTTAATATAGCACTATTTATTTCTCATTAAAAGAATAATTTAAGTAAAGATGCACACAAATAACTTGAAATGGAGGCTACAGCAAATCGGTTTTCCAAGTGCTTAAAAAGTCTTACGCTGCACTCAATCTCACCAAAAAAGAATGGCTATGTATTTTCTTTCCTTCTTTTAATCAATAAAAAAGACTATATCCATGTCTGTTCACAGGGAAGGCGGAGAGGGGGTTTCGGCAGGATGCATACATGGTCATGGTATGGATGGTATCAGGTACCAAAGGTTCTTAGGACTGGGCAGGAGGGACCTCTTGCGCCGGTGCTGGTTCCTCCACCTTTGCTGCCTCTTCCTCTCCTACCGCAGCTTCCAGAGCTTGTCTTGCCAATTGCTCTATCGGCTTGAAAGGACTCTCAGTGGGGTTGTTCTCAAGGTACTGCAAACAATGGTGATTAACAATGATGACAATGACACATCAAAATCAAAATTAACAAAATACTTCGGATTTCAACATCACACATGATAACCAGAGCACTTTTGGATCTGTTGGTTGTGGGCAATAAATATTTTTCTAAAAACTTATTAAAAAATAAAAAAAAGACTCACCTGGTATCCAAAGAGAAGACCCACTAGAATGAGGGCTAAGAAAATCAACTTTACTAACAACCGAACTGTCGCAGCCATCTTGCTGCCACCTGTACTAGGTTGTTCTTCCACTTGTTTTGCAACACTCTCTCGTACAATCCCACTGGAAAGGAAAAACATTAGATCAAATGCATTTGCATTTGCTTTTTATTGTCTGCTTAGAATGCAGTTTCTTTAAATCTGGGAGTAGAAAAAGAAGATCGAGAGAAAGAAGAGAGGAGGAAGAATAAAGGGCAGCACTGAAGAGACAGACAGTAAAGTATTCAAAAAATATATTCTAATGCAGTATGTATGAAATTTCATTACACTGCCATTTCAAGGGTCAGGGGATCTTACATTTACAGCTCAATGATACTCCCTTACCTTCTTCCATTATTGACAAATTTCCGTGATGTGTAGCTTTCAGATGATGTGGAAGTGATGGTACGGAGAGAGCGTCGTGGAGAGGGAGTGTGAAGTTCAGGGTCGAAAACCACATCAGCTCTCTCCGACTCTGGCAACAAACAAATAAATACAAATGAGACGAAGTATTGGAAAAGTCTTCTTCTTGTCTTTTTTTAACAAAACACTTGAAATTTTAATACATAAAAAATTAAGTTAGAATCTAATTAGAAAGTACAAAGATGAATAACAAAATAGTACAAAGATGAATAACAAAATAGTTAAATTCAATTAAATCTTAATTATACATATGCATTTTTTCCATTACAAAATAACTGCTTGTGCTTATTCCTTTTATCTAAGAAAATAATGACAATTACAATGTCTTTAAAACAATTTACCTGTGCTAATAAACATCCGCTTACGGATCTCTGGTTGCACTGGAGAGCTGACTGGTACCGACTGTTGTGACGTGGATGGCCTGCTTTTTGGTGGCTCTTCTACAACTGTGAAACAAAACAAAATAAAAATGCTTATAGAGTGTAAAACAACAGATATTTTTTCATATTTACAGATCAGATGCTTCATTTTGCTACACATTCCTCTTGATCAACTGTAAAAGCTTTCTGTGCTTGTCAGCACAGAAAATGAATGCAATACTAGCTGAAATTATACTATTTTATCAATTTCATCAATTAATATCACTAACATTAGGTTTAGAGCACTGAAGGAAAATTTGTTCAATGTATCTAGCAGAAAAAAGTACTACAAAATAATATTTCTGAGAAAAACTTTGTTTTCTTTCAAAATGAGGTTCTAACCTTTAGTATAAGTTTTACACATAGGATATGGGGCCTCTATGTGCTTGTTTTGACTACAAGATAGGCACCAGTGCCACCTGCAGGGCACACTAGTCAGTCAGGTTATATTTAACCCATTCACGCCGGGGCAGTTCCGGCTTTGCGCGGTCGCAATACTGGGGTTCTCGAACGCATAAGCCTAACGCCTCGAGATTCTCGGGCGCACAAGCCGCAAGCCTCAGTTGCGGCTTCCCCTCATAGCGCGTCCAGGGCGTCTGACGCGAAAAACACAATACGTGCTATTACGTCACCCGGCGTGAATGGGTTAAGAGGGAGAGAACAACACACATCACATTTAGGCCTTTTACGCTTTCTTTCATTCACTAGTTATAAGGCTTACATGTGCTACCTGACAGGGTTTTTCAATGTTGTAAATTTCTGATATTCATTCTGTAGGCCAGAATACAGATCAGCTCATTATCTTCTTTATTATCAGTCTAATAGAAGTATAACAGTTTTATGGGAGGACAAAATGAAAGTTTATTAGGGCAATCTGTGCTTACAGCGGAGAGTGCCACAAACAAACCATGTTGGCAGGGGGGTACATTACAGCCACTGCATATGGTCTGGTCCACCTTCCTTATTTCATTCTGCTTGTCTATAATGCACCACCAGTACTTGAGTCACATGTTGGCATCTTTCGGTATGTCATCGCTCTCAGGAAAAAGTGCTTGGTTGAGACTGTGGATGGGTACCCTTCAAGGTTTAATTTCCAGCTGGTGCCAGAAGAGAGTGGTGCGGTCTGTGTCTCAGATTTTGAATTAACCTATATTACAGCAACTGTGATAATTAACCCATTCGAACCAGATGACGTGCTGACACATTATGTGGTTTTTGGGTCAGACGCCGATGAGCGCCCGGACAGCCCATGCTCGTGGCTAGTATGCCTGAGAATACCAAGCTGTTAGGTTTATGCACTAGAAATTCCCAGCATTCTGACCATTCAGACCCGGAATAGACCCAGCGTGAATGGGTTAAAATGATAATTTCCATCATCTGTCTCTACATATGATCATAACTCTTTGTATGATTGTAAAAAAACAAAAGAAAAAACTCTGACAGGTAAAAGAAATTTACCTAAGTCAGCACTTTCACGTCATCCTTGACCATGGTATCATTTTTCATCATCAGCACATT
>NW_028234405.1:13675230-13692730 GCF_977035675.1 Penaeus japonicus | reverse complement strand
CTGATGATGCCTGTGAAAGAAATGAAGAATTATACACTGTGGTCTATGCAGTTTAAATGAACATTAATTCAAAAATAAATTGATGATAAAAAACAGTAACTATAGGCCAGACTCCATACAAATCACTGAGAAAACAATCCCTAACTTAATGTATGTAAATATCTATGTGCTCCAATTATGTGTCACTCAGTATACTATACTACACCAAAAATTAAAAATTAATAATCACACTCTAATAGAATCTCACTCTTCCAGTCAATAATCAATCCCCCATTTTATAGCCATCAGCATGATCAAAATATTCTTTGAATTTCCTCTATGTAGGTATATACTAATAAAAAATACACCAAAAAAATGTAGTATAGCTGACAGGCAGCCATTAAGACAGATAACTAATGAGATCTCTTGGTGGGAATGCAATAAAAAGCAATGTTATTATGTGTGATTGGAACATAGGCTATGTTGGATGGTGTTTTGCGTGTGAGTTGGGGAGAATCGGTGGTGCAGTGTGTGATATTTTAGATCTTAGTACTTTGTGTGTTAGTGTGTGATGTGTGTGTGCTGTGTGTGTGAGAGTGAGTTGAGGGTGAGTGTGGTGTGTGTGTGTGGTTTTTGTGTGTGGTGTGGGTGGAGGTGTGTGTGTTGGGTGTGGGTGTGTGTGTTGTGGTGTGTTGGTTGTTTGTGTGTGGGTATGGGTGTGTGTGTTGTGGGGAGAGTGTGTGTGTGGGGGGGTGGGTGTGTGAGGGTGTGGGTGAGTGTGGGTGTGAGTCAGTTTGTGGTGTGTGGTGTGGGTGTTTTGTGTGTGGTGTGTGTTGTGTGTGTGTGTGGGGTGTGTGATGTGGGTAGTGTGTGTGTGTGTGGGAGGGTTTGTATGGGTGTGTGTGTGTGTGGGTGGTGGTGTGGATTTGTGATGTGTGTGTGTGTGTGTGTGGTGTGTGTGTAGAGGGTGGTGTGTGTGTGTGTTGTGGTGTGTGTGTATGGGTGTGTGTGGATTGTGGGTGTGTGTGGGATGAGGTGTGTTTGGTGTTTGTGTGTTTGAGTGTGTGTGTGTGTGTGTGTGTGTGAGTGTGTTTGTGTAGTGTGGAATGTATGTTTGAGTTGTGTGTGTGTCGTGTGTGTGTGTGTGTGTGTGGTTGTTTGTGTGTGTGTGTGTGTGTGTGTCGGGGTTTGTGTTGTGTTTGTGTGAGGTTTGTGTTTGTGTGTGTGTGTGTGTGTTGGGTGTGTGTGTGTTGTGTGTTGTGTGGTTCGTGTGGTGTGTGTGTTGTGTGTGGATAGTGTGTGTTGTGTGTGTGTGTGTGAGTGTGTGTGGCTGTGTTTTGTGTTGTGTGTGGGGTGGTGTGTGTGTTTTTGTGTGGATGTGTGTGTGTGTGTGTGGATTTGTGTGTGTTTGAGATTGAGAGGCTTGCTGTGTGTTTGTGTGTGTGTGTGTGTGTGGTGTGTGTGTGTGTGTTTGTGTGTGTGTGTGTTTTGTGAGTGTGTTGTGTGTGAGTGTGAGTGTGTGTGTGTTAGTGTGTGTGTGAGTTGAGTGTGTGTGTTTGTGTGTCTTAGTGGATGTGTGTGTGTGTGAGTGTGTGATGAATTGTGTGATGGAGTTGTTAGATGTTAGTGTGTGTGTGTGTGGAATGTGTGCTGTGTTTGTGTGAGGGAGTGAGTGTGGTGTGAGTGGCTTGTCGTGTGTGTGTGTGGTGAAGTGGGGAGTGTGTGTGTGTGAGTGTGTGTGTGGATGGTGTTGTGAGTGTGGAGTTAGAGGCTGTGTGGTGAGTGTGTGTGAGTGTGTGGTGTTTGTGTGTGTGTGTGGATGGTGTGTGTGTGGCTGTGTGTGTGTGTGTGTGTTTGGCAGAGTGTGTGTGTGTGTGGATGTGAAGTGGTGTTTGAGTGTGTGGATTGTGTGTGTGTTTGGTATGGTGAGTGGATGGTGTGTTTGTGTGTGTGTGTGGGATGTGTGAGTTGTCGTGTGTGTGGTGTGTGTGTAGAGTGAGCTGTGTGTGTTTGGCTGTGTGTGTGTTGTGTGTGAGTGGGTCGTGTGTGCAGATGTGTGTGATGTGTGTGTGGATGTGTTTGTGGATGTGTGTGTGTGTGTGGATGGTGTGTGTGTGAGGCATGTTGTGTGTGTGTGGATGTGTGTGTGTGTGGCTGTGTGGGTGTGTGTGGATTTGTCGTGTGTGTGTGGAAGTGTGTGTGTGTGTGTTTTGGAGTAAGTGTGTGTGTGTGTGAATGTGTGTGTGTGGATGTGTGTGTGTGGATCGTGTGTTTGTGTGTGTGGATGTGTGTTTGTGTGATGTGTGTTTGTGTGTGTGGATGTGGTGTGTGTGTGTGGTGTGAGTGTGAGTGTGTGAGTGTGTGTGAGAGGGATGGAGAGTGTTTGGTGTGTGGGGAAGGTGAGTGGTGTGTGAGTAGTGGATGAGGTGATGTGTGAGTGTGTGTGTGAGTGAGTATGTGTGTGTTTGTGTGGATGTGAGTGTGAGTGTGAGAGTGGATGTGTTTGAGTGAGTGGGTGTGAGTGTGGATGGGTGAGTGTGTAGTGTGAAGGTGGATTGAGTGTGAGTGTTTGTAGTGTGGGGGCTGTGTGTGTGGTTGTGTGTGGATGATGTGTGTTTGTGTGTGTGTGGATGTGAGTTGGTGTGAGGATAGTTTGCTGTGTGTTAGTGTGAGTTGGATTGTGTGTGAGTGTGTGTGGAAGTTTGTGGTGTGTTGGTGGATTGAGATTTATAGTTGATTATTTAGATATAGTGTGTGTTTTTGAGTGAGTTTTAATATAGTTGATTGCATATGATTTTAGATTTATGATGTGATTTTTATATTGTGTTGATGAGTTTATATTTTATAGATGGCATATTTTTTGTGTGTAGGTTTTGAAGTTATTAGATAGTGATCGTTGAGATTTGGTGAGTGTTTTAGTTTGTGTTGAGATGATGTTGATGTGTGTTATGTAGGATGTGTGATTTGAATGTGAGTTTCGTTTAGTTTTATATAGAGTGAGTTGTATATTTGATGTTTGTTTTATGAGTATGTGTTTGAGTGAGATGAGTGAGTATAGTGTGTTGCAAGATTTGATTTAGTTATTGTGAGAGGATATTTGTGAGATTGTGATAGTGGTTTTTTTATGAGATTTATAGTTTTAGTTATTTAGAGAGATTATTTTTAGAGTTGAGAATTTCGTGTTTGGAATGAGTGTTTGAGATAGTGGTGTAAGTTTTTTATAGAGTTATATTTAGTGTTATGTTTTATAGTGTGGTGAATAGATAGTCTTAATAGGTGTATTGTGGCTGTTAGTTTGTGAGTTTGAGTGTGTACTGTGTTTGTTGTGGAAGTGTGAATTTGAGCTATATTGAGTGGAAATGTTTTTAATTGATTTAGGATGTGAGATAGTGAGATAGATGTGATGTCGTTTAGTTTATATTTTGTAATATATATATATGTGATTGTTTTGAAGAGGTTCAGTAGTGTGTTTTTGAGTAAGTCGTGAGTTTTGAGTGTGTGTTTGGGTTTTTTGCCCCCCCCCTATTGTTATATAGAGATTATATTTATATATTATTTTCATATTATATATATAATATTTATATATTCATATATATATATATAATATATTCATAATATAATTTATATATATTCATTATATTATATTATATATTCATATATATATATCTTATATTCATTATATATTATTTTTATATATATTTAGATATTTATTAATATATTTATAATATATTCTATTTATATTTATATATTCTTATATATATTTATCATATTCACTATATATATATATTCATATATATATATATATATATTTAGATATATATATTATTTCATATTATATATACTATATATATTCATATTTATACTATATATATATTCTTATATATATAGATATTCATAAAATATATATATTTTATTTCATATATATATATATTATTATATATATATTATATATATTTAATTCAGAATATATATAATATTCATGTTATATTTATTTATTCAATAATTATTATTATTATATATATTGTATATATATATATATATTTTTTTCTTTATATATATTTTCATATATTATAATATTCTATTATATATATATATTCATATCATATTTATATATTCATATATATGTTATATTATTTATATATTCATATATATATATCATATATATTATATATTTTCATTTTTATATATATTCAAAATATATAGAATATATATTTCAAATATATTTTAAATATATATTCATTATATATACATAATATTCATTTTTATATATAAATATATATTCATATTATTTTTATATATATATTCTATATTTAATAATTATATATTGCATATTATATTTTTTTATATATATTCATATATATATACATATTATATTCATATTATATTTATATATATTTATTAATTTAATATTATATATATATATTTCATATATAATTTAATAATATTAATATTTATATTTATCTAATATATAATATATATATTCATATATATTTATATATCTCTATATTATATATATATATATAATTGATATTATTATATAATTATATATATATATATATTCATATATAATATATTTATATTTATATATATATAATATTATTTAAAATATCTGGTTTTTAGTGATATTTTTATATTTGATTTTAAAATTTGTAATTTATATTATATATATATTTTATATATATATTTATAATATATAATATATTAATATTTATTTTATATTATATTATAAATAGATATTTATTGAATTTATATATTATTTAATATATATAATTTATTTATATATATTTTTTTATATTATTTTATATTTATATTTTTTTTATCTTATATATATATATATTTTATATATAAATTATATATATATATATTATATATAATTATATATAATTATTCATATTATATATTATATTTATATATATATATATATATTTTTTATTATATATATTTTTAATATTTATATATATTAATTTATATATATATATTCAATATTTATTTATATATTAATCTAAAATAATATCAATATATATTATATAGTATATTATATTATTTTTATATATATATTTATTGTATATATTATATATATACATATATATATATTATATATTTTTAATTTTTTATATATATAATTATTATATATATATATATAAAATATTTATTATATTTTTTTTATATATTATTAATATATAAATTTATTTTTTTATATTAATTATATATTTATAAATATATTTATATATTCTATATATTATATATATATTATTATTATATTAAATATAAAATTATATATTTATATATATTTATATATATATAATATATATTAATATTTATATATATTAATTTTATTATTTTTAATAGTTATATAAATATTATTATAGATATATATATATATATTTATATTATATTAAATAATATTTTATATTTATTAATATATATATAATATATTATTGATATATATTATTATATATATATATATATTTATTTTAAAATTTATATATTATATATATAGCATATATTTTTTATATATATATATATAAATATTATATATTTAATATTATATATTATATAAATATTAAATTTTTATATATATATATATAAATATTATTTTTTTATATTTATATTTAAATTTATAATAAATTATATATTTTTATTATATATAAATATTATAAATATATTTATATTATTTATATATAATATATATTTTTATATTCATATATATATTATAATAATATAAAATATTCATAATATATTATATATAAATATTTAAATATTTTATATATATAATATTCATTATATATATATTATATATAAATTTATCTATTTATATATTATTAATAAAATATTATATATATATATATTATAATATATAATATTTTATATTTTTATAATATATTTATAAATATTCAACATATTATATATTTTATAAATTTTGTTCTATTAGATATTATTTTTTAAATATTAATTATTATTTTTAAAAAATGTTTTTATTATATTTTATATATATATATTATATTCTAGATATATATTTATTGATTTATTTAAAATATATAGATTTTTATTATATATTTTATTATATTAATATATAATATATATATATATTATTTATTATATTTTTTTATTATATTTTATTTAATATATATATATTATATATATTTATAATATTATATATATATATATTTATTTTTATATGAATTTATAGATTATATATGTATATTTTTTATATAATAATATTTATATATTAATATTTTATAATATTAAATAAAATATATATGGAATATATATATATATAATTAATATATATTGATTATTATATATTATATTTATTATATATATAAATAATAGTTTATTTTATAATAATTTTAGTTAATATAATAAATATATATATATATATATATCTATATATATATATATATATATATATATATTATTATGAATATGAATATATTTATATATGAATATATTATAATAGATTTTGAATATCGGATTTTATATAGTATGAATATGTAATATATATTATATATTTGGAATATACATTTAGATTTATTATGATTATACATGTTATATATATATATGAATATATAATAATATATATATTATTAATTTATATATGAATATATATAAAATTTTATTATATATTATTTGAATATTTTTATATATATTTTTTTATATTGGTTTATAGTTATTGAGATATATATGAATATATATATATATTTATATATATAATATGAATTTTTATATTTGAGATATATATATGATATGATATAATATATTTTTATATAAAATATATGAATATATAGATATATATATATAGGATATATTTCTATATATATTATATATTTTATATGATAATTTTCTTTTTTTATAGTATATTTATATATATATGTAGATATAGTTTTTATATATATATATATAATATATATGAATTTTTATAGATATTTATGTGAGTTATATATTGTTTTGATTTGATTATATGGTTAAAAGGATGAGATTTATTTATGAATTTTTGAGTTTTATGAATTTAGTGTAGTTAGGATGTGAGTATAGAGGTTTTTTACTTGATATATATACATAATATATATCTATATACGAGGATTTATATGAATATGAATATTTTTATCAGTATGATTGATTTCTATATATTTTTGTTTGTTTGAATATATATTTAGAATGTTTATGTATTTATTATTTTGTATAGTGTATATTTTCAAGATTTATATGAAATATACATACTATTTTTAGTTGTATATTAATATATTTTTTTATATATGAATATATTTTATATATAGATATATAGTTAGATTTAATGTTGATTTTTAGAGATATTTACATACAGTTAGTATAGTTTTAAAGTATGTTTGAGTTAGTGTGTCCTGTCTGTTTTATTTTTTTTAATACATTGAGTGATTGAGATATTTATAATGACATTATAGTGTAATATGATTTGATTCTTACTTTTATTTTAGTTGTGAGAGTTCTGAAAAGATTTGTTATTGAGATATACATTACATATTTTTTTTTTTTTTGAAGTATGATATAGTTTTAGACATTTTTTTGAGAGATTGAAATTATAGGTGTGAGTGATAAAGTATGAATGTGAGTTATGAACAGTTATATATTGTTGAAAGTAGTGTGTGGTGTATGTATGTAGTGTGTGGTGAGATGTATGTGAGAGTGTTGTGTATGTATGTGTGTGTTTGTGTATGTATGTGGGTGATTTTGTATTGTATTAAATTGTGTGTGTGTGTGTATACGTATTTGTGTGTGAGTGTGTGTGTGGTGTAAGTATTGAGTGTGTGTGTGTGTGTGTATGTATGTGTGTTTGTGTGTGGTATGTATAGTGTTTATGAGAGTATGGTGTGAGGTTAGTGTGTATGTTGTGTGGTTGTACAGAGTGTATGTATGTGTGTATGTGTGAAGTATGTGGTGTGTGTAGTATGTTTGTGTGAGTGTCGTATAGTATGTGTGTTGCGTCGTTGTGGTGTGTATGTTGTGTGTGAGATTGTGAGAATGTCTGTGTGGGTGTGTGTATGTCTGGTTTGTTTAGTGAATGGTTATGAGTGAGTATGTGCGGTATGTATGTGTGTGTTTGTGGTGTATGAATGAGTGGTGAGTTAGAGTCTTTTTATTGAGTGTGAGTGATATGGGTGGGTGTGTGAGTGAGTGGTTGTTGAGTGTGGGGAGGTATTGTGTGAGGGGAGGGTGATTGTTTGTGTGATGGTTGGTTGGATTGAGTTTGTGGGAGGTTGTTAGTTATTTTATTTTTATGTGATTGTGATGAGAGAGAGGTTGGGTGTGTGTGTTTTTGGTGGTAGAGTGTGTGTGGGAGGGAGGGAGTGTTTTGAGTTTTGGGTGGTAGTGTATGATAGAGAGTTTTTGATGTAGGGGATTTTTAGATATAGTGAGGTTGGGATATGTTAATATTGATGTATGGAGATTTTTGATAGGTTGGGTGATTGATTATAGGAGGGTTGGTAGAGTGTGAAGTGATGTAGTGTGTGATATTGGGAGGTTTATAGATTGATTTTAGGGATGGATTTATTTGTTTGTGTTGTAGTTTTTGTTTTTGTGATAGAGTTGAGGTTTGGAGTGGGAGTGAGTTGTTGGTATATTTATATTGTTGGTGGGGTGTGTTGTGTTTGAGTGGGTTGGTGGTGGTGAGTTTGTGTGTTTGGAGTGGAGGGTGGGTAGAGTGTGTGTGTTATGGTGTAGGTGTGTGTTGGAGATAGATATTATATTATGTATTTTGATTTATTGTATAGAGAAAGCATTTTATTTTTGTAAATGAATTTGTGAGAGAGAGTCTGACATTGTTATATTGTTACAGTCCATATGATATGTGATGTTGATCATACTTAGTTAGTGTGTTTTTGAATAGTCTGGTTTGAGAGGTGTTTTATACAGACATTTATTAGAGTTTATGAAGATATTTTCGATAGTATGACTGATATATTTTGTGTCTGGTATTAGTGAGTTATTGTAAGATATTATTGTGTGTGTTTATGTAAGATTGTTGTGATGTGTATGTATTTTGATTGTGAGTGTGTGTGTGTGTGTGTACATAATGTGTCGTGGAGTTATATATAAAATTTTATATTTATAGAATTCATAATGAGATATTTTATTTATATACTTATAATTAAGTGAATTTCGTTATAGTGAAACTTTCTTATTTTTATTATTTTATATACTATATACCAAAAGCCTTTACACAAAAAAAAGTAATTTATATATGTAGTTATCTTTTTTACATTAAATTGTTTTTATAATACTGATATATATACAGTACATATTTATATTAAGTAAGTACTATAGACTGTACATATTATATTACATTATATATTATACAGACATATATATCCTATATTTTAATTAATATATAGATTATTAATGATAGATATACTAGAAAGTGATATATACATTAAGTTTTTTAACATATTTAGTTTGTTACAAACTTATGTTTGTATTATGACATAGTTTGATAAATGAATTTTTGGAGTATGGTAATGTGTTTGTAGAATGAATTTTAGTGTTGCTATTTTTTTTAATTTTTAGTTTATGTCTGATTTAAGACAGATTGATTTGTTTTTATACTGTCTTATTTTTGTAATACAGATTTGATATACATTACATTTATATGATATTTCATTGTGTGTTTTCATTAAGATATAGAGACATTCATTTAGATAGACATACCATATTTATTATGTTTTAATTCTGTTATTTTACAGACATAATATATATATATTATATAAATATATAGATTATATATATATATATATATATTAATATATATATATAATTATATATATATATAATATTATATATAAAATAATTATATATCTCTATATAATTATCGCGTATATAAATATATTATATAGATAATATTATATATATATATAATTATATATATATATAAAATTATATTTATATATATATTATATATAAAATATAGATATATATATATATTATATATATATATATATATAAATATATAAATATATATATATATATTAGATAGTTACAGTAGGATAGAATATATTATATATATATATATTATATAATATAATATAATTATATATAATATATAAATATATATATATTATTTATTTATATATATATATTATATATTATATATATATTATATTATATATATATATATTATATATAAAATATATAATATTATATATTATCTATATATATATAATAATTATATATATAAAATAATTTATAAATAAATATATATATATATAATATATTAATATATATATTATTATATATATATATTTATATATATATATATCTAATATAATATATTATAATATTATATATTATATATGATATATAATATCATATATATCTTAAATATATATAAATATAATTATATATATATCTATATTATATATATATATATATCATATCTATAAGTATATATAAAAATAATATATCATAGAGATTATATATATATCATAATATATATATATATATATATATAATCTAATATATATATATATCATATATATATATATATATCATATATATATATAATAATAATATATTATATAGTACATATATTTAATATATATCTATATATAAATAATCATATATTTTTTTAAAAAATAATAATATATATATAAATATTATCTATATATAACATTCAAATATATATATATATATAATCTATATATAATATATCTATAATATATATATATACCTATATATACATATATATATATAGATATATCTATTTTAAAAAATATATATATCTATGTATAATAATCTATATATATATATAATAATAAAGATATATATACATATATATAAATATCACTATACTATATAATATATATAGATATACGTATATATATACATATATATAATATATATATCTTAATAATAAATTTCTCATATATACATATATATAATATATATGTATATATATATACATCTAATATAATATATATGCTCTAAATATATATACATAATATAATCTATATGTATATATATATAAACATATATATAATATATATGTATTATAATATATACATATTATAATCTACATGTATATGATATACTATACATAATTATATAATATATTTAATATTAGAATATATATATATATATATATATATATGAATAGAGTTATATATATATATATAAATATATATGATTATATATATATACAAATATAATATATAAATATATATAATATATATATATATATCTAGTTTATATATAAATAATATATATATATATATATATTATATATTTCATATATGTATATATATACATTTAAAAATATATCTAATATATATTATATATATATATATATATATATATATATATAATACCAAATTATTATTATATATATATATAATATATAATAGATATATTATATATTAAGTATATAACTATAAATTTATTATATAATATATATATCTTATATATCCATATATATATATATTATTATATTATCATAATAATATTTATATATATATTATATATATATCATTACAATATTATATATATATATAGTTAGTATCATATATATATATATATATATATATATTATATATATATATTATATATATCAAATATATATTATCATATATTATATGATATAATATATCATATATATGATATATAGTATCTATTATATAATATATAAATTATATATGATAATAAAATTATAATATTATACTATATAAATTATAAATATATATTATATAATTAATATATATATTATAATATCATAATTATATATATTATCTATATAAATATATTATATACATCATTATATTATACAATATATATATATTATATATTATATATATATATTACTTATACGTATATTAATAAATATCGATTCTATATATATATTATATATTAGATTATTATACATATTATATATATTATATCTATTATATATATATATATATATTAAATATATACTATATATATATTATATATCATTAGTGATATATATTAATTTATATTAATATATATTATATCTAGTTATATATATAGTTATATATACTAATTATATATATGATTATATATATCTTATATATATTATATATATTAGGTATATATATATTATTAATATATACGAATTATATATAATAAGTATAATTATATATGTAGAAATATGTATATAATGTCTGTATAGAGTACCAATAGCTCACTCTTCATAACCTATACCGTACTACGGACTCTTTACACCATCACTCAATACGTCACCTGTCAATCTTACGTTATGCGTGGTTCAAGTCCCGGTCAGGGAGGTTCAAAATTTGTAAATCCAAATTAATGCGTTACAATAGTACTGCGCGGCGAATACTACCATCTTTCTCATATTTTTATAAACCGTCGGTAAATACCCTAGACTTTGGGATCTTGAATGTTTTGATTATATACTTCCGATTGTCTTAAGTCTGCAGCACGCGGTGGGAATTGTCCGTAAAAACCTTTAAAAGTTCGCTAATCCCTGCTACTGCTAATTAGCAAATAGGTAACTTTCCAGTGACGTACTCCATAAGGCGTCTGGTTAGGACAATTACTTTTATAGCTGGGTCATCGAGTAAAATGACCGATCAGGTTTTCACCACCGTACCTGTCAATCTTACGGCGCGGGTTCAAGTCTTGGTCAGGGAGGTAAAATTTGTATATACATATATGTACATATAAATATATCCATATATGTACATATAAATATATCCATATATGTACATATAAATATATCCATAGATGTACATATAAATATATCCATAGATGTACATATAAATATATCCATAGATGTACATATAAATATATCCATAGATGTACATATAAATATATCCATAGATGTACATATAAATATATCCATAGATGTACATATAAATATATCCACTATCTAGTACATATAAATATATACATAGTATGATATCATATAAAATTATACAAAAGAGTACATATAAATATATACATATAAATATAACAAACGAGATTCAACAAAAAAAGATATCCATAGATGTACCATATACATCAATAACCTAATGAATACCACATTAATCATAACAAAGAAGTACAAATACAACACCATAGATGACACAAAACATCAATACATAGATTACATATAACTAAATACATGGAGATGTAACTAACATAGATGTACATATAAATATATACATAGATGTACATATAAATATATACATAGATGTACATATAAATATATACATAGATGTACATATAAATATATACATAGATGTACATATAAATATATACATAGATGTACATATAAATATATACATAGATGTACATATAAATATATAAGCAATAGATTTACATATAACATATATACATAAGATGTATCATCAAAAATATACAATCGATGTACTATATATAATATAATACATAGATTACATTACATATAAATATATACATACGACGTACAATAAATATATACATAGATGTAACATATCAAATATATACATAGACCACCATACATATACCCATACCCTATCAACACCCAATATGTACATATAAATATATACAAATACCTTGATGGACATATAAATTATATACATAGGTCATGTGTTACATAAATCATATCTACTTATAGCATATATTACCATAATAAACATCAGAATACAATAAATTCTTATTTAATAGGCACATGATTATATTAATAATAAATCCAAAAAAAACAAAACTGGTCATTTATGCCATTCTTTGAATATGAGTAAAAAATTCTACATTTATTACATCAAC
The DNA here is from genome assembly GCF_977035675.1 of Penaeus japonicus. Taxonomy (NCBI): domain Eukaryota; kingdom Metazoa; phylum Arthropoda; class Malacostraca; order Decapoda; family Penaeidae; genus Penaeus; species Penaeus japonicus. Next base: position 13,679,014 of record NW_028234405.1, on the reverse strand, counting down.
CACTGTCAATGACATCATTATGATAATATAAGTATCAGTATGCTACTAAAAGTATTGGAAACTATTTTATCAAATTTCATTACCCTATGATGTTCGGTAGGCACTACCAAAGACTGACTCAACACTTTGTATATCACAATACATCACTCCTTTGGAAAAAAAAGATCATAATTAAATCAAAGGACAAAAAACCCACTAATCCAAAGACAGCTGGATGGCACCCACATCATTGATAACTGCATCTATTCAAGCCAAAAGGTAAAATTTAACAATTCCATCACAGCATAAAATGAGGCAATTAGTCAAGTATACCCAATAACTTTTTTAGTAGACTTGCATGTATGTCCAAAATATCATCCCAAACTGATATTATATCTGCACATTATAACAGAGGCATAAATTACCTACCTAATATTTGCTCTAATAAATGTTTTGCAAAGATTTTCTGGACATGTAAATAATGCATTAATCTATTATTCAATTCATGGAATAGATGCAAAATAGATGAAGATTCAACTTCTATACAGATCTTTAGGCAAAGTCAGCAGGGCATAATATAATAAAAAATAAAAATACACCAAATACAATGAACCCTGCTGAAATATACAAAAAGGTAGGAAGGTAATTTTTGTAACTAAATATATTTTACTACAAATGAGCAGTGAGAAATATGAAATATACACTAAGAAACTTTGCAATTTTTTTTCAAAACAATACTATTTGTGAACAACTTTTAATTTATAACTTATAGTTAAGCTTACCTAAATTTTTTTTTCATGTGCAGAAAATTAGCCCATTTTTATGTTTAGGATACTTAGAACACCTGGTCAGACAATCAAATTATGATATAAATATAATACAAGAAAAATTCTCAACTACACCAATCTCACATAATTTTTAGCTTTTCCCTTACCCCCTTGAATAGCATGCATAATAATAATACCACCATTTCACTCACAGACCTTGGTACTACTTCTTAAGTTTAATGAACTACAATCAAAAATTTAAAGAGGAAAAAAATTGCGTCATCTATCAAACGAGCTTTTATTAAACATATTACTAGACAACTATATACACAACCGTCCACAAACCTTATAAGCACAATACTTATAAAATATACAAATCCACTAAAAACATCGCACTCCACACACTATTTATAAAAAAAAAAAAGCAATAACATAAGAGGCTAAGCATCGAAATACTAGAAAAAACACTACATAAAAGATGTGCACTGTTCAAAAATTGGCTTCAAAATTAGGCTGGTACACATCCACGGACTTTGGGAATGAACAAAGTTAAAAAGTATAAATACCATCTCTAACCGATCAAAATCAATTGGGAATTAAAAAAAAAACGAGAAATGTTTTTCTACACACTTTAACATGTCACACACATGTTCGTAAACTGTAATTCAAAAGATGAAATGGTATTTTTTACAGGCACTCACCTACTTATATATCTACCTGAAAATGTATAACTTCACAATGCAAAATTTATGATGTATGTCAATTAACTATCCATAATCACTACTTGATCCATATGCATCCAATGCACCTCTTGTCTTGTAAAGTTATTTAAATATACCTCCACTCTAGGCTCATTTAGTTACATTAGATTGATCCAACTCGAATATGACACACCAAAATCCTAATCATTAACCCTTATTGATTAACAAAAGAGGAGGAGGGGGAGCAAGTTAGTTGGAAATCAAATATCCACTATCACATAATTTGGATACATTTTGTTGTGTGGAAGATATTAGCATAATCCATAACTGGTAGAGTAATAAAGATAAAAAGACATTAAACCCAAATAACTATACACATTCTAACAAATTTAGTTCTTAAAGCATCAAATCATATTTGCACTGTATTTGAATCTTTTGTCTGTACCAAACTCCTATTAAAATGACCATATTCTCAGAACTAATGACATGATGTTAATTATAGTCCTCCCAGTTCCGCTGAACATGATATTTATAATTATCTAATAGATTTTGAAAGAAAATTTAAAAACAAAAATATGAAAAACTTATGACCATCCTAGGCTAACATCCTAATAATTCATGGAACACCAAATTTCATCAAAATGTAATACACTTTCTCTTACCATATCATAGGTTCTCTTATTTCAAAATGCTACAAATGCATTAATTACAATGCAATCTCCAATTCCCTGGATGTCACTTTAAAGTCCAATGTATCCAGCTAAAAACTATGGAACAAAGTTAGTCCAGAGCTGTGTTTATTATTTTATCATCTAGACACTGTAAACATTATATACCCTTATAAGGACAATCAACCCAAATAAACACACAACCAATATGGGAGCAAGGATAAAAGCTTCATTCAAGCAAAATAAACAAAGGAAATGCAAATATACAAGATTAAGGAGTGGCCACAAGAGGAGGTCGTGCAACGGCTCAAGATGTTTCAAACTTTGAAATTTCGTAAATGGGCATAAAAAAAGAATCCCAACGTAATCCTTATTCGATCAAACGCGCTTCTCTTACACAAATTCTTCGCTTCACAACATACCATGATACTGTTTCTTTGCGGGATGCCTTCAGCATAAACCGTGAACAAAATAATATGGAAGAGAGCCGCCCGCTCAAACGTGTGTCAGGGACCAGACTGAAGGGGTTTCTCGGGCGGGAAGAGCTAGGTGTTCCCGCGCGAAACCTCTGCTGGGGGCTTTTTAAAAGAGTTTTCTATACTGTGATATTATAAGGATTGTGTGTTCTCTGTGACCTTCTTTAAGAAGGATATGGAGTGTTGTGGTCTTTCGGTATCCACACGAGGTGTTGGTGATAGGGTGAGAAACTGACCTTGTCGACTATGGGAAGGGAATTAGGGAAGTCTTCCTCGTCAGATGAGAAATCCCCTTTAGATTGCTGTACAGGCGCGACATGTTTTTCATAAAGCTCCACATATTCGCTTTTTCTTGCGCTAGAGGAGGGAAGTTCAATCCCGTGGTTAATTAGTTCGTTTCTCAACTGTTCCTTGGTCAGGGAGAAGCCTCAGACATAGCGAACCCACCGGTGTGATCAATTGGCGTGGGAGAACAAAGCTTATGGTAATGAACACCCAACCCACGCGGTATCACCATTTAGCCAACAAACACTGTCCGAAGTTACTTTTTAGTAGTAAAAGGTTCCCGGCACAACACCAATAGAACCGTAGACATGATTGGTTCTACTGTGTAGGCGGAGGCGGGACCTGCTGCAGGCCGGCCAACTGCGATCCCGCTTTCAACCTGCTTCGGTTGAACATTCTACTAGCCTGCATGCTTCCTGTCGCGACCGCTTCATTCAATCTTCTGTGCACCTGTAGCTCTACCTCTGGCCACATTTAAAGGGGCTTTTCACATGGGTTCCCGCTCGAGACGCGGGCAAGGTTTCGAAATGGGCGTGAAAGGCGCCCGGGGAATTTGTTGTGTAGGTTATAATTTTGAAACGCGAGGCTGTTAACGTGGGATTCGGATGAAGATTTTACAAGGTAACATTACATAACAACTTGTACCAATAAAGTACCTTTCCTTTTGTGTATACTTTGACATTCAGAAGCGTCGAAACTTTACAACACCAATTTGAATTGTGTGAAAGCGTAGGGGGTAGCAATATATATACACAAGCTATATAGAGACGACAATATAAATGACTTTAATAAAGAATATAGGCGTATTTGGCACCTATTTTGATACGGCGAGACCCACACGTGGAGGAACGCGGTACATGGAGGGATTTATTATTAGGTGTAAAGAAGATGCATTGGTACTAGAGTAG
>NW_028234405.1:13650230-13655230 GCF_977035675.1 Penaeus japonicus | reverse complement strand
TACTTAAAAATCTATGTCATTTAATGTTTTCAAAGTCCTCCACATCTTTAACCCACTCACGACGGGGGCATTCTAGCCTTGAATGTCACAATGCTGGGGCTTTTGAACGCTTAGGCCTAAATCAATTAAATGGCTGGCACAATATTGTGCCGCCCGGCCACTGGGCTTTTGAATGAGCGGTACAGTAGTGTACCATCCGTCCAGAGAGGGTTAATCCTTTTGCCCAACAGCATCCTTAACATGTAGCAGTGTATTTAAAACATGATCATCCTGTTTACACCTTTATGAAAGATTGAAATGTAAGGACAATATTAAACAAGCAAGTCTCATTACAATGCATTGTTGATGGAAAGATTTCATAATTTACTTGTCTGTAATGTAAATCATCATATACATTATGTCTGAAGTAGTTATTGAAGTTTATGACACTGGGAAGTTGTTTGATGTTTATAGTTTGAATTAATTTGTAAGTGATTTTAATAACAATTTGTTAGTGCTTTTAATGAAATTTAGGAACTTTGCAAACAAACTCTTTTTCTTAATAGTGAGATTGTTTTGTAGCATTTGTTTAGTTTTGAGGTTCAGGGTTGTTAAATGTAAAATTACTAAAAATACTAATAAAAGTTGCAAGTGTTTTATGTGGAAGAGTAGTTTATTTGTTTAATTTAGTTTCCCATTTTAAGATCTGCAAATGTGTATTTACCTCTCAGTACCTCAGTCTCACCCCAAACTACTCTTTACCTTTGACATCATTCTTCATTAGTGTTACAGCTTTTTGGAGCACAAATGTTAGTCTAAGTTGCCAGGACATACGGTACTGTGCTTGCCAAGAATGCAGGCATGAGGGGGCAAGCATCCCCCATTTAACCTGATCCTCATGGCATGTGCATGCATCTTAGCTGACCCCATAATCACATTGTCACTCACGTGATTTAAGTTTGCTCTGTGTTGATTATTCTCTTGAAGTTTTTATGACCTATTGTCAAATACTCTTCTACAAAGGGTATTTATTTGTAGGGAATTTTGGAATGTTAATCTTCTACTAAAACATTATCTTCTATAGTGGGAATTGAATAACAATAACAGCAATGTGTTATTGTTTCTAACATTTGCATTAGAGTATAGAATTGAAGCGGAAGCTGTGTATGTTGCATTAGTTTTTTTTTTAATTCTACATTGATAACTAAAACTTTTGCTGAGTAAATTTTTCAAAAGTGTAAGACATGAAACAATTTTGCAAAGAATGATAAGAGATGTATTTAAAGTTTGATTTTGCAACCTTACAGGTTATTACTGATCTGCTACTACTGTTCTAATTATATTTGTTGATTGTTTTATTTTTGTTATCCATAACAGATGTCATTATAGAAATGGTTCATAACAAGACCATACAGATGTAGAGAAAATAGGAAAATGGATCCTAGATGAAGAATAATCTTCAGGGAGGAAAGAGAAGGTCACAGTTATATATCAAAGTCTACAAAGTCTACATTGGGTGCTCACTGCACCCAATGATGCTGTGGCCTCCTAGCTTCTCACTCTGAAAAGAAAGCACGCTACCTCTGTGTATTGTGGCAAGAAAGAGCCTGTCCATCTCTAGAAATATTTTCTCAAATAAGTTACCACTAGCTGCTCTATCTTGGTGAATATATATATGGGAGGATTTTTTTTTGCTGGATGTGAATCATAAAGGCTTTGGTAATGTGTCATATGCTCCTAATGTGAATAAATACTAGTTATGTTTCTGTCTTGAGATGGTAGTGGTGGGGGTATTACCATTGTTGTTATTCTTTTAATGTCATTATAATTTTTATTTTCCTTGTCATTGATGTTTTTGTTGACTCTTGGCTGCCTGGATGCTAGGTAGGGCTAGCCCGATATCAAAGTTCTATTTTCTGTTGCTGGCCACTTTTGAAGGTACTTTATTTGTTATCTATGATTTTATTGATATTTATGCTTATTTATTTATTTATTATTATAATTTTCTTTTTTACCATGTTTAGAAGTATATGTTATCCATATCAACAGTTTATCTTATGTTATAGTCAAGACTAAACATAGTCTATGATTGTAACAATTTTTGTAGTTAGTAGTGATAATGATTATATTAATTGTTATAATAATGGGGATGATGATGATAATAATAGTAATGATAATGATTATAAAAGTAAAAACTCAAATTCAAGGGATGGGGTAACCAGGTGAATTCTTGACCCATCTGTGTATAAAAACAAAAAAAATTAATAAAGAAGATAGATTAAACAAAACCATGGTAGAGAGATCATATATACATGTACTCCAAGCATCAAGGGGTTAATCTCATCATAATTATCATTATTATCATAATGCTAATTTTCATGGTAATTAACCCTTATGAGACAGGTCACATCTTAAGATGTTCAGCATGGGCTTAACATCTTAAGATGTATGTGTATATTTTCCAGGCTTATAGAGTGAGTCTATATATGATATATTATCAAAATGGTCATCATAATTGAAGGAATAAGCAAAATCTTACCAAAAGAGAAAAGGCATTTCGAAACTTATACGACCATGCAAAAACACCTAGCGAAAGGGCTGAGAATTGTTTTTATTATTTTAAGACTTATGTTATAAAATATTAGCAACGTGATATAGTTGGTCATCATAACTGAAAGAATAAATAGCTTGTAATTTCAACAAAAGGAAAAATGCATTGCAAAAGTGATCAGACCCAGTGAAAAGGTTAAGAGTTAAAGTTATTGCAAAATCGTAAACTTTGCTACTTAATTTCCCACCAAAAACTTGCGTAATTGTTGTTTAGACATTACATAGACCTGATCAAAAATAAAAATTAGTGAAATGTAATGGTACTTCAGAAGATTTTTAAATGAATATTTAAAAGATTCCTACCAAAAATATCTCTTTTGTCTTTGAGAAGATGGCTTAAGCAGGTGACAAAATAATGCAAACACTAATAAGGGAAGAATGTGGGTATACATAACTGGACTATGCTTCCATGTGTTTGTTTTCTTTATTCTTTCATAGGTAGTATTTACAATTAACAAGGTGCTTGTAGGAGAGTCTTAGCAAGGATTTTTTGTGTACCAGTTTTTAAATGTTGAGGAATATTAACCCTTTGACAACGGTGTGTTACACCCGTGTGACACAGCTAAATGCCAAATGACAGGGGCGACACATCAGTTTGACGTTCCCGTTGCAATATTGCATAGGCCCGGCCCGGCCCGTCGGGATTGGGTTAATGTGTAAATTGATTATCTTATATGCCTTGATTTCTTTATTTTAGAGAAGAAAGGGTGAAGAGGAGGAAAATAGAAAAAGCCAAAGAAAGGGGAAATATGCAAAGTTGTAAGTTGAAAAAGAAATATAGTTCGAGACAGTTCAGGAAATTCAATTCAGGAAATTATCATAGAATCAGTGTCCATAAAAATTAAGATTGAGAAGGTTGAAGAAGTAGATAAAGTAGAAGATAAAGATATATCATGAGGCATTGAGAGAGGCCATAGTGTAGTCTAAAGGAGCAAAAATGGACTTCAAAGTATTGTGTCAATTTTTAAACTCCTTTTCTTTTCTTCGTTTTCTCTTTCTTTCTTTTTTTCTTTTTTTCATTTTAAGCATAATATGAACCCTGCAAGTTCTTTGAAGTTGCTTGTTTGTCTGAGATTTTCAATATATACCTAAAATTCAATGTGAATGTTGACTAATTTTTTTTATGATATTAAGAAATTCCACATAAGGTAATAGTTTATGTGTTTTTCTATTGATTTTATTTATGGTTATTATTTATGTATATTCTGTTTATAACAGTGTAATCTGTATATAAGAGTAGAATATATAATTATTTTTTTCTTTGTTTAGTAAATATTGTTCATTATATGTTACTTTAATTTTATTCATATATGTTTATACTGATGGTATGGAGCATGCATATAGTATTTCCTTGGTTGCTTGATTAATATATCTTATGTATAGGCATTAAACATCTTTTAGTACGGTGATATTTTTTTCTGTATATTAACCCACTCTGGACGGGTGGTACAGTACTGTACCGCTCATTCAAAAGCCCAGTGGCCGGGCGGCACAGTATTGTGCCAGCCATTCAATTGATTTAGGCCTAATAATTCGAACGCCCCGGCATTGTGACATTCAAGGCTAGAATTCCCCCCGTCGTGGATGGGTTAAGCTTTCTTTAAAGAAGCAGAATTTACTATTAGCATACTTTTATTTTTTCTATTGAGAAGGTGAGGGTGAAGGTGGAAGGGAGAACACACATGTTTGATATTTTTATTTTATGTGCATGCTTGAATGTATAACTTCAAATGACTTTTCATACATCATACTACTATTCTCAGTAACAAGAGCATCCAAGTGACATAATACTGTTAAGTTTTTTTTTTCTTCCTCAGTGGTATGCATATCTCTATCTCAACCCTTCCCCCTTTTTCTCTCTCCCTCACCTTTTTCACCCTCTCCCTCATCTCTATTCTTTTTTCCCCCTCCTCTTCTCTCTTCCTCTTTCTCTCCCTCTTCCACCCTCTCCCCCTCATCCTCATCCTCCCCCCTCATCCTCCCCCCTCATCCTCCCTTTCCCCCCTCTTCCTCCCTCTCCCCTCTCTTCCTCCCTTTCTCCCCTCATCCCTCTTCCTCCCTACCTACCTCTCCCCCCTCTTCCTCCCTACCTCTCCCCCCTCTTCCTCCCTACCTCTCCCCCCTCTCTCCTCCCTCTCCCCCTCTCCTCCCTCTCCCCCTCTTCCTCCCTCTCCCCCTCTTCCTCCCTTCTCCCCCCTCTTCCTCCCTCTCCCCCCTCTCCTCCCTCTCTCCCCTCTTCCTCCCCTCCCCCCCCACCCTCCCTCTCCCCCTTCTCCTCCTCCCCCCCCTCCCTCCCTCCCCCCCCTCTCCCCCCTCCTCTCCCCCCTCTTCCTCCCTCCCCCCCCTCTTCCTCCCTCTCCCCCCCTCTTCCTCCTTCTCCCCCCTCTTCCTCCCTCACCCCCCTCTTCCTC
>NW_028234405.1:13637730-13640230 GCF_977035675.1 Penaeus japonicus | reverse complement strand
ATGCCTCAAGAAAACGTGATTGTGGGACAGAGAATACATGCACAATGGACACATTTTAGCTGCACTTTTACATTCCCAAAGAATCGCGCGACCGCGTTAGGGCCTCTCGAAACATTGAAATTTATATGCAGCAAGAAAGCTGCAGTTGAAGCAAAATTTAAACACTGCTCATTGACTCTTGACTATTCTTTAACTCAATGGCAACCATAGTAACACTAGGCTGCATGGGTCCTGGATGATAGAGCGCCACGCTTAATGCACATGCTCAACACCACATGGCGTCCTTTTTTGAGTACATGCATATGGATATTTATGTGTGACATGCTCCCTTTCCCCCCTCCTCCTCCTCCTCTTCCTATTTCTCTTCCTCCTCCTCCTTTTCCTTCTTCTTCATATTATTATTATTATTATTATTATTATTATTATTATTATTATTTTTCTCCTCCCATTTCTCTTCCTCCTCCTTCTCCTTCTCCTCTCGCTCCCCTTTTTCGTGTCATCCTCCATCTGTGTTGTTCCTCTCTCTCTCTCTCTCTTTCATTTTCCTCCTCCCATCCTTATGTCTCCTTCATCCTTTTCTATTCTCCTTCTTTTTTTCTCTCTCACTGTCTCTCTCTGTTCCTTTCTGTCCCTCTCTGTCCCTCTCTCACCCCCCTCCCTCCTCCCTCCCTCCTCCTGTCTCTCTTCCTCGTCATTCTCCTCATCCACCTCCATCTTTTTTCTACTCTCTCCATCCCCCTCCTCTTCCTTCTCTCCACATCTCCCAAAGGCAGATGACATTCTGCGGAAACCTCATCGTATGAGATACCTTTTTTGAAGAGGAAATATGTGGAACATATTGCCTGAAGGAAGATATTCTTAGGGTAAACACGTATTCAAAATTTCTGACAGTTCCTTTCTACCGTCGACGGTGTGAGGCCTACTATTATCCTCATTTCAGATGGTTGAAATAGCGCTTCTTCCTTGCGTAACTGCGGGGGGGTGATAGGGTAGGATTTTATATCCGTTTTTTATTTCATTTTTTTTCATGGATATAATATCTTGGAATTGCATTATCGTCGCATTCTCTCCTCTGTCGTTTTCAAAAATGAATACATATAAAAAATATACACTTGATTAGAAAATTATAGGATACAGTCGAACAATCTTTTACCGGGAGTAGGGGCCGTTGCATAACTCCATTGCAAGACTCGAGGCGCATGGACTCCGTGAACGGGCCAATTTAGACACGGTCGACCATAGATAGACGAAAAAAAAAGAGAAAGAGAATGGGAAAAAGGGAGGGGAGGACAGGGAAGGGGGAGGGGAGGAAGGAAAAGAAAGTGAGGGAGGGGGGATAAAGAAGAGGAAAGAGAGGAATAGGGAGAGAGAGCAGAAGGAGTCTTGGCAAGCCGCAGAATTCGGATTACCGGATCCTGCATTTCGGTTACCCAATTGCGGTAACGCGGTCTGATGCCTAGGGGTTGTTGGCCTCTATTAAGGAGAGAGAATGGGAGAGGGGGAGGAGGAGGAGGAGGAGGAGGAGGGGGGATAGATTTCAGAAGAAGGAGAGGGGGAGGAAGGGAGAGGTAGGGGTTGAGGAAAAGATAGAGAGAGACAGCGAAGACGTTTGTAGCGTCGCTTCGGCTGTAAACAAGGGAGCTTTCATGTTGCTTCTGCGTGTGCGAGTCGTGATTGAAGAAGGGGGATATGTGTGTGTGTGTGTATGTGTGTGTGTATGTGTGTGTGTGTGTGTGTGTGTGTGTGTGTGTGTGTGTATGTGTATTTATGTTTACGTGTGTTTGTGTATGTATGTGTATGTGCACCCGCACGTGCCTGTGCGTGTGTGTATGGTTTGTTTCTATACGTGTCTAAAAATACATATTTATTTCTGCGTTTTTTACCGGCACATGTAATAGTGTAAACATGTGCAACATCAGTATCCACAAAGGAGATGTTGTTCGTTTTCGTTAACCAAATTATGTGAAGATTTTTGTTACCTTACGTTTATTAGGCAGCTTTGTACACATGCACATCGTAACGGACGTCATGCTGAGAGATTTTTTATTGAGTGAGTCAGATGGTTCTTTTCCTCGTTGCATTACAACTAATTGTTCAATTTTTTTATATATCTATGGTTATTCTCCTACTGTCTATCTGTCTGTCTGCCTGTCTCATTCTCTTTGTCTCTCTATTTATTTTTTCGCTTATGCATAACATATGTCATTTGTGTTTCGTCTCTTTTTATCACCGTTCAGCTGCTCCTGCTTTTCACCTACCATACTCTGTCTCTCTCGCGATAAATGTCACCAGGCAGAGGTTTTTAGGCAAATAGTTTTAATGACGGGGAAAAAAGAGACCTCTTTTTTAAGCTGTTATGCCTCTCATTTGTGGCGAGGGGGAGGGAAATGAATGACATATCTACCCTCATTTTCCCCCTCCACCCTTTCTCTATCTCATTTCCTTCCCCCTGGGCCCTCGTCTCTCCCCTTTATCTCTCTTTCTCCCTTTCCCATTTCAT
>NW_028234405.1:13630230-13632730 GCF_977035675.1 Penaeus japonicus | reverse complement strand
CCTTCTACTCATTCTACTCCTCCTCCTCTCCTCCTCCTCCTCCTCCTCCTCCTCCTCCTTTTTCTCATCATCATCATCTTCAACCCCCTTGGTCTCTTCATCTCGCTGTTCCTTCGTCTCGTTGATGAAGGTACCTGAGCTATGTATGCGGCGGCAGTGGAGGAGGAGAAGAAGAAATGGGAAAAGGGGGAAAATGAGAAGATAAAAAAGAACTAGGAGAAAGAAGAGGAAGTAGATAAGTAAAGATGAGAGGAATTATAGTTATATTTCTTCCTTTTGTAAGGCAGATTAAACAAAAATCGGAAAGAAAGGGGAAAACAAAAATATTCATATTAATCATTAAAGACATAGAAAACTTGGATAGAGAGAAAAACGAAAGGAAAAAATGTAATAAAAAAGAATATTAATGATAATAATATGAATTTAAGGACCACAAAAATATAAAGAAAACTGGGGGAAAAGGTGCAAGAGAGAGAAAAAGAAAATACGCTGACCTTGCGATCTTATGATCGACGAGAAACACGTATACACACACACTCATACACTCACTCTCATACACTCACTCTCACTCTCACTCTCACTCTCACTCACAAACTCACACTCACTCACAAACTCACACTCACTCACACATTCACACACTCACACTTACACTCACACTCACACACTCACTCATTTACTTACACACACACTCACATACACACTCATACACGCACGCACCCACGCACACACACACACACACACACATACACACACACACACACACACACACACACACACACACACACACACACACACACACACACACACACACACACACACACACACACACACACACACACACATACACAGTGAACTAGAAGAAGGAAAAGAAAGCAATTTGCGGGAATTAGGTTCTCTTCCCCTGAGCTGAGACGGGCCGTGGGTGGATCACACCTGAGCAGGGAAGCGAAGGGAGGAAGAGTGAGATAGAGGGGAAGGGAAGGGGAAAGGAGAGGAGGGGAAGGGAAGCGATGGGAAAGAGAGGAAGAAGCGGAAGGGAAGAGAGGATGGAAAATAAGGGGAAGGGAGGAACGTGAAGAAAAGGGTCTTGGTTGGCTTGTTGCTTATTTGGTTGGCGAGTGAGCGCCTTGTAGGTAGCTGGTAAAAGGTCAACGCGTACGGTGATGATAGTTTATGTGTACGTTTGTTTGTGTGTGTGTTTAGTTGTGGGTAGATAACAGTATACATATGATAAGAAATCTACACCAATCTATGTGAACTGTAAAGAGATAGAAATCAGTCTCCAAAGGCATACGAACGTGCATACATCCACCATATATACATAGTCCGAACTGAAGATAGAGACGCAAGAGCGACCAAAGCGAGCGGGGTCGAGTTGACGTTTCCGTGACCGCGTGGCGTGTCGGGAGGCCTTCCATTAGGACACTACGGCGGCGGTGCGTGCCGTCCGTCCGCCGCCCTGCAGTGTGTTTCTGATTACCTTTAGTATCCGTATTCGCTTTTGCCGCATCGTGGCTTGTGCATCCCGTATTGTTGACGACTTTATTGGGTTTGAAATGGGATGGTTATCTGGGTGTGACAGTGAATGAAACCTTGGGGTGTGTTTGCCATTACTTACTAAATCTTTGTTTCTTTTTTCGCAATCTGTTCTTGTATTAATGTATTACATATTGAAGGGGCTTCTAATAGTTTTACAATCAGTCGCGTCTGACTATTTTTGTTTTTACTGGAAAGACATTTTCTTTTATGTAAATAGACCATGAAGAAACTTTTACCTATATTGCAGAGGAAAGGTTTACTTTCTCGTTGTTACTGAAGATAAAGTTATCTTGATATGATATAAACTGTAAAACTGTTTTGACCCATCATACAAAGGCATCTGACTGTATTCTCTCGTTGCAGAATAGCTTGCGTGGGGCAGCGGCGGCGACGGACCAGCAGGTGAGTGTATATGTGTGTGTGCGTGCGTGTATGTATGTCTGTGACGGGCGGACCCGCACCTGTTCGGGAGGAGACACGCCCTTAGATCCGGTGTTGTGTGTGCGTCGGGGCCTGTACGGCAGTGTACGTTCAACCTTGTTCTCCCAGCTTTAATATCGTGTGCATATAACAAACTATATACACACATACATCTATGCATACAAGTAAGTAAATGCATGCATGCATACACACGCGCACACACACGCTCACACACACACACACACACACACACACACACACACACACACACACACACACACACACACATATATATATATATATATATACACATACACACACACACACATTTCTCTCATAGTTTTTGCAACATGCTCTATAAAACGACGAACAAATAGTGTGAGACTGAGTCACCGAACCTTTGGGAATTGAGAGGAACACGGTCGCTCTGTTGATGTGACGAACGACCGGGAGATAGGTGGAGCGGGTGGGGAAGGGAGGGGGGAAGCGGAGGGGGATTGGTGGAGGAGGTAGGGTGGAGTGGGCGTGGAGGGTAAGGGGG
>NW_028234405.1:13607730-13617730 GCF_977035675.1 Penaeus japonicus | reverse complement strand
GTGGGTCTAGCGTCCGTCCCCGCCGTGCCTTCGGGGCTCGGACGCGGCGGTGCATGGGGCTCGGTGCTTGCGACGCGCCCCACCCGGGAGACCAGTGTGACGTGTGGGTCGGTTCATTGTGACGCGTGGGTCAGCCCAAGTGTGACATGTGTGTGTGTCGGGGCCAGTGCGTCTAGGTCTAGTGTGACGTGTGCGGATATCGGACGGTGACATAGAGGTGTATTTGCTAAACGTGTGTATTTGTTAAAAAGAGAGTGTATGCTGTGGTTTCTGAGCACGGGGAGGCAGGACCACCCCGATGCCTTGCGTGTAGCGTGATCGTTATCGTCTCGGAGCAGCGGTCGCCACAAGGGGTCGACGCGGGCGCCACTGAGTGCCCCACAGCTTGACCTCTTGACCTGCGTGCCCCATGCTTTGTGGAGTAGCGGACGACGACGACGACGACGACAGCGGCGACGGCTAGCTGGCGGAAGGACCAGCGGGCCAACACCTGTGGAGCTGTGTGTGGCGGGGCGCGGCGAAGGGCCACTTCTCTTCCTCTCCTCCTCCTCCCTCTTCTTCTTCTTCTTCATCTTCGGACGTGCTGGGTAGCGGCGGCAGCGGCGAGGGCGGTTACGATAACGACGACGAACACGTGTATGGTGAGGATGACAGTTGCGGGGCCGGTGATGACATGAGCTGTATGGTGCGGAGCGGCCAGTATGCCGGTCTGCTGCACCATGCTGGAAGCCCCGGACACGCCACCCCATCTTCCGCCCCCCCAACCTTCCCAATGCGCGAACTGCACAGGTACGTCGGAGGGCATCCCGCGCCCGGGATTGATCGGAAGGGGGCATGCACGCCCACCTGCAGGGAAAGGGGACAGGCCTGTTAGGAGGGATACCAGGTCTTGGAGGGACTTTTTAAAGTAGACTTTAATTTTTTTTTATCTCACTTTACCCCACCCCCTCTCCCTCTCTCTCGATTCTTCGTTAAATACACAGACGCGTTTATTATCCTCCGTTTTACATACGCTGTATATTTATTCAGTTTTCCATGTGACCTTTTATTTCATGGTGTACAAAACCATATGATTTTTATCATTATTATAATCTTCTGCTGATATGATTATGCGCACGTTTTTTTGCGTCTACTTCTCCTTCTACTTATTCACTTTCATCTTATTCTCCATTGACTTCTTTAAGAAAGAAAGAAGGAAAGGAAAAAAAACTTTGGAACATTTTTCAGAAGTACCGTAACACTCACAAGTGACATATTAGTAACGCAGCGTGCCAGGAGCCCCCATTCCTCTCTCCCCGCCCCCTCCCCTCCCCTCCCCTTCCCTTCCTCTTCCCCCTCTCCCTTCCCTTCCTCACCCTTCCCCCCCTACCCCTCATATGACGCGCGGATGACGAAGATGGTCTCGTCATCGGGAGTTGAGGTGCCGGAAGTCCCTGTGCCAGACGGCGACCTAGTATTGTTGTTGTTGTTTTTAGATCGTAGAGGAGAGTGAGGTTCCTCAGATTTTTTCCTTTTTTTTGGGGGTGGGGGGTGGGATGAAAAAACATTGCGCTACTTATTTCCTTCTTTAATATCTCATATTGTAATATGTTTTGTTTATTTGATATGTATATTTCTTTATTCTTCTTGTCATCTCCATTCTCTCCATATTTGTTTTTGTTTTTTCATTTTTTTCATGATCATCTTACTTCTATTGTTCCTTCTCCCATTTCCATATTGCCATATTTACTCTCCTTTGCTCTATATTTCATGAAGCAAAGCTGAGCCACAAAAAATGCAGAAATTTTAAACCGTGACAGTCAAGACTTGATTCTTCTTCAGGCGACGAAACTGAATTGACTACTTTTCGAGTCTGATTCGAACGTCAATATTTATGGTTCGTTTCTTATCGTGTTTCGTTTCAAATTTTGTATTTGTATATTCGTGCTAAATATCATCGGCATCGTTCATCCTTTCTCCGTCATTTTCCCTGTTTTCTTTCCATCCGTCTGTCCATATCCACCCCCTACGGCTTGGATTTTGGCACTCGGAGCAGCTCTGGCTATGGGCGCTGTGCCTCGATTGTGTAACGGAGTGAGGTCAAGGGAGGCTTCCGCTTGGCTCACGGTTATCTCTTTCGCGTTTTTTTTTTCCTTTTCTTTTCAATTGGGTTTTAATTTTTTTTTTTGTTTTGTTTGGTTGGTTGGTTTTACTTTTTCCTGTTTTTTTTCTGGTATTATATAGTAAGTTTAATTAACACATGGATATAATCTTTTAACTAGGTTTGATAACATTCGCTCTCTCTCTCTTTTTCATTCATTCTCTATCTTCCCTCTTTCTGCCTGTTTGGCGGGAACCGTAGGCTTCATTGGCACCCTTCCACAGCTGGATCATCTGAATTGTCCGGATCAAACTGGTAGGATTCCACTCTAAATTTGCTCTGCTGTTCCTCGGCCTCTTCTTCGACGTCTTCTACATCTGTTCCTTCGGGGAAGCGAGTCTCGCCGGGAAAAATCGAGCAGATCTGATGAAATGTCGATTCCTCGTCTGATACGTGACAGCCTTGGGCAATTGCCTGGTGTGACGTCATCAAGGCTTCGCGCGTTTTTCTGGAATTCAAATTTGGGTCTGCGGCCGGGCGCATTTCGCGGGCGATTTCCTTCAAAACCGCTTGTCAAATCGAATAATTCAGTTATACCAAAGAAAATATTTTGCCAAAAGGGAAACGGGAGTTCTACTAGAATTATTACCACCACCACTAACTGACCATTGCTGAAATTGTAGTTTTTGATATTGTAATTTTGTTGCCTGATGTAAGTATACAGACGAGGGGGGGGCAATTTTAGTGGAAAGACTTTATATTATAAATGGTCAGTCATTTCTAAGGTTCTGTCATACACAGAATCTGCGTATTCAAGAAATTAATAACCAATATTTATTTATACCTTGTGATGATACAAGAAGTGACTCGTTAACGATCAGACATCACTATGTTATTGATTTGTAAATGGCGCGTGTTTTACGAGGAGGAAAGGATTGGCAGGCCGTTTAGTTGTTAGATTCGGAACAGGGAAAACTAGCGATCGATTGTAGATGATTATTCCTTATTAAGAACACGGCGTCGCGATGGGATAAGAGTCACGGGACCCAACCCCCGCCTGCGGTTGGGGCTGAGGCGAGGCAGAGATGTCCGATCCTGTCGGAGACCCGAACCTGAGCTGGGTCAGAGGGCGAAGTGCACGGTCGCGTAATTATGCACCTTGGGTCAGCACTGGGCATTTATTCGCGTGCCTTTCAACTCCTGTCAGGCTGGGTGGACTTCTCACCAATGGCTTGTCAACAGAGAACACGCCGAGGGATCTACAGACACGCCACCAGGTATCCCAGAGTCTTTGTAGTATACAAGAGGGGCTCCCTATATATCTCATTGATATAGAGAGGGAGGGAGAGAGAGAGAGAGAGAGAGAGAGAGAGAGAGAGAGAGAGAGAGAGAGAGAGAGAGAGAGAGAGAGAGAGAGAGGGGGGGGGGGGGGGGGGGAAGAGAGGTTTGAGGAAAGGAAAGGGAGAGAGAGCGCGCCAGCGGCTCTTATTTACGGGCGATTAAGGTATATAAAAGGTGGGCTAAACGTTTCGAGCCCAAGGGTTAACATCTGCCCTGTTAATCATGCGAGTTAGAGCGGATTTGATTATTTATAGCAATTAGAACTGGACTGTTCTCTCAATTTATCTCTATTTATCTATCTCTTACTCTCTTTCTCTGCCTCCTTCCCCCTCCCTTCTGCGTCTGCCATTCCCCCTCATTTTATCTCCCTCTTCCCTTTTCCTCTTTCCCTATTCACTCCCACTTCTTTCATTCACTCTTGTTTCCTAATCCTACTTCATTTCCCTCTCCCTTCCCTTCCCTTCCCTACCCCTTTCCTACCCCTCCCATTCCAACGTACCCTGCCCCCACCCTCTCCCTTTCCCGTTCTCTCCAACGACCTCGCTCGATTTATTGCCACAGTCGTTCGTTTTTTGTGGCAGGTTGTGGGTTTGGCTTTAACTTAGGAAAGTACAAGCTGTAGAGGTACTGCCCGGATGTTTATAGTGTCTTGTTGGCTTCAGCGCAATCATGTTTATGTGTTCTTTTTATACTCGCGCGTTCACACGAACACACACACGCGCACGCACAGGCACACACGCACATGCACACACTCACATGCACACACTCACATGCGCACACGCACATGTACACACGTACATGCACACGCACACGCACACGCACACATACGCACACACACACACACACACACACACACACACACACACACACACACACACACACACACACACACACACACACACACACACACACACACACACACACACACAGCGAAACAAGGTCAGCTCTGTGCCTCACTGACTCTCCCTGGCATCTTCGGGCCGGAGGGAATGAGGGTGATAGTGGAGGGGAGGAGGAGGAGGGGGGACTGTCTCACCCTCACCATCGCACCTACCCTCACCCTCACCCATTTTTTAGTGTTGTACTTGGCCCCCTTCGGGCGAATTCGTTACTCGTGCGTTATGAAAGTGTCAAACGCTAACGAGAGCTCGGCCCGTCAACCCTTTGGCAGCGACTCCGATACCCCGGACGCATGGACTCGTGTTTAATCGCATGCTCTTCTCAGGCTCGTATGGTCAATGGGAGTTTTCGCACGTGTCGCGATAATTAGTCTTCGTCTTGTTCGTGCGGTTGTGTACGAGTATTGTTCACGCATATCCCAATGATGGCGGGGGATCTTGGAAGAAGGGTGATGATGATGATGATGATGATATTGGGTGGAGGGCTAGAATGTTTGACCGACTCGGGCTAGGCTTCTGAATCTTTGTTTGGTAGCCTAGCGTTGTTTAAAAAAACGCACACACACACACGCATTTGTATATGTGGGTGTGTATATTTTATATAAATGTATATTTTTTTATTTACACACACACACACACACACACACACACACACACACACACACACACACACACACACACACACACACACACACACACACACACACACACACACACACACACATACGTACACACATACACACACACGTACACACACACACACACACGTACACACACACACACACACGTACACACACACACACACACACACACACACACACACACACACACACACACACACACACACACACACACACACACACACACACACACACACACACATACATAAGTACGTGTACATGCATGCATACGTATGTGCATACACACGAATATACACATACATACATGCATACAGTGTGTATGTCTGTCTATTTGTGTGTCTGTATACAGTATATTTATACATATGCATGTGTCTGCCTGTCTGCATGGTTTTGAATAGTGGTGATAGAAGTGGGCACAGTCAGGCAACAGCCACAGAAACGGAGCGAGCTGGGCTGTATTGCCTCGGTGTCGGGACGGCATTGTTGGCGAAGCGGCAGACTTGGCGATCGGCGGCAGCTGTCAATGCACGGAGGATTTGGAGAGGCATCCGCGGAGGTGTTGCTGCTCATGCCAGGCCGTGGTGATGGTGGTGGTGATGATAATGGAGGTAGTGGTGGTGGTGGTTCTAGTGATGATGAATTTGGTAATGGGTAGGATAATGGTGAAGGTGGTAATGATGGTGATTAGAACAATGTTGGAGGTGGTAATGCTAGTTCTGGTCGTGGCATTGGTAACGATGATATTGTCTAAGTAATTAGCGAGGGTAGTGGATGTAAACACAGTAATTGGCAGTCTAGTTGTCCCAGGGGGTGATGACGTTGCTTTCCAGCCGTATGGGTATTGGGGGATAGATAATTGGCAATTGAAGTGATGGTGATGATTATGATGCTGGTAATGGTAATAATTAAAGTGACCGTAATGGTGACGATGACGTTGCTCTCCGTTTTTTTTTATCAGCGGGATGGGGGGGGGGATAATTAGCAGATGAGGTGGTGATGAAGTTATTATCTTCGTCGGACGCTGTCGTCGTGCTATCCCCCTCCTGTCAGCGCCTTGTCCGTCTATCTTCAGCCCTAACGAAAAAAAGCGGCACGTTCTTTTGAGCCGTTCTTGAATACACTCGCTTTTAGGTGTATAGTTGTCCATAGCCAAACGTGCATCCACACAACTTCACAAAACCCGACAAACGTCTACATATGTACATTCAGCCATGCACATACCAATACACGTGAACACAAACACAACAACGCGTCGCATGTATTTATGAGCACAGTAACGTGTGTGCACAAACGAGATGAAACGGACGCAGTTCAGACATCGGGGCGCGCAGTTACCCGTCGTGTCGTAGTGACGCACGTGAGAAATCCAATATACTTTTTTTCGTAAGCTATGCTGCAGTAACATTCAATGTAAGGTTTCTTTTCCTCCGCAACAGCCACTTGTTTGGATTGTGCTGCTTCCCTTCTTTTTCTTCTCTTTTGTCTTTTTTTTTCCGTTGTGTTCTTCTCGTTCCTCTGTTTGTGTTTGTATCTGAAGTTTGACACGTAACGTGAAAAGTGTTGTCTTTATAATGTGTTATTATATGCATAGAATATACATATACAATATATATATATATATATATATATATATATATATATATATATATATATATATATATATAACACATACACACATGCATATACACATACACACATACACTCATACACTCATACACTCATTCCCATACACCGTGGCTCAAGGAGACGTGAGAGTCTGGCAATTTGAAATTAAAACTCATCATACTGTCGTTGACCTTTCTTGCCTCGCTTCCTTTTCTATTTTTTATCTGCGCAAGACGGCAGAGCTGTGACGTAAGGAACTCCCCGGGCTTTTCTCTCTCTCTCTCTCTCTCTCTCTCTCTCTCTCTCTCTCTCTCTCTCTCTCTCTCTCTCTCTCTCTCTCTCTCTCTCTCTCTCTCTCTCTCTCTCTCATTCGCATTTTCATTCTCATTCTCTCACTCTCTCACTCTCTCCCTCCCCCTCCCCCTCCCCCTCCCCCCCTCTCCCTCCCTCCCTCCCTCCTTTCCTTTTCCCTCTCCCTCTCCTTCTTTCCCTCTTTCCCTCTAAGTATAAATTTGTATGTGGACCGCAGACAGCATGGCTTGTCGGGGCTAATTTCGCCGTGGGGTTCCTCGGCTGACCCACATAATCGTAGAGGCCGACCGACCCGACCCACCTGCACCGCCTGAAGGTGTGAGTGCCAGCCTTTCTTCACCCCCCAACCCCGAGTGCCAACTCCTCTCCCTTCTGCCCCCCCCCCCCCCCCCGTGTCAGCCTCTCCACCCCCTACTCCCGAGTACCAACCCCTCTACCTTCTGCCCCCGAGTGTCAGCCTCTCCACCCTCTACTCCCAAGTGCCAATCCCTCTACCTTCTGCCTCCAGTGTCAGCCTCTCCACCCCCTACTTCGAGTGCCAATCCCTCCACCTTCTGTCCCCGAGTGCCACTCCCTTTACCCCCTACCGCTGGGTGCCATCCCCTTCACAGCCTACCCTCGATTGGCAATTCCTTTACCCCCTACCTCCGAGTCTCAGCTTCTCCACCCGCTTTTTCTCGTTTCTTGGCGAATGCGTAACCAAGGTAATGTGAGGATGAGAAAGAAGAAGAAAGCTCTCGTCTTGGCAAGGCGAGGGTGAGGGAGGGGGTAGGGACAGGGGGCATGGGGGCGTTGACGTGTTTACCTTCGTCATTGAGCTTCAAGAACAAGCTGAATCGCCAGGGTTGCCTTCGAAGCCTTTCCTCCCCCACCCCCTCTCCCACCCCCCCTCCCACTCACCGTCTGCCTCTCACTAGGCCTTTTCACCCCCCCCCCCTCTCTTTCCTTTTTTACGCTTTCTCTTTTCTCTCTCCTTTTCCTTAATCTTTTCATCTGCCCTTCTCCTTTAGCCTTTCATCTCTTATTAATCCTTTTTTCACCTTTCCTCGCCTTTTTGTTATTTACTTTGCCCCCTCCCCTTATCCCTTTCCTTCCCTAAACTTTCCCTCTATTCCCTCTCCCTTCCCCTTTCCCATTCCCTATCACCCCTTCATTCCTTCTCCTTCTCCCCCTTTCCCTTTTAACCCTTCCCTAAACATTTCGCTTTCCTTCTCCCCACACTGCTTCCTCTTCCCGTCCCTTTCATCTCTCATTTTCCCCTTTCGTTAGCACTTTACACTACCATTCCCTCTCTTCCTCCCACTTTCCTCCTCCTCCCCTCCCTCTTCTCCTCTTCTCCTCTACCCCTCCCTCTTTTCTTTCCCCTCCCCTCCCCTCCCACTTCTCCTTTCTTTCCCTCCCTCTTCTCCTTTCCCTTTCCTCCCTCCTCTCCTTCCCCGCCCCTCCCTCTTCTCTTTCGTCTCCCCTCTCTTTTCTCCTTCCCCTCCCCTTCCTCTTCTTCTTTCCCTCCCCTCCCTCTTCTCCTTTCCCTCCCCTCCCTTTTCTCCTTCCCCTCCCCACCCTTTTCTCCTTCCCCTCCCCTCCCTTTTCTCCTTCCCCTCCCCTCCCTCTGCTCCTCCCCTCCCCCCGCTACACCTCCCCTCCCCCTCCCTCTTCTCCTCCCCTCTCTACTCCTCCCCCTCCCTCTTCTCCTCCCCCTCCATCTTCTCCCCTTCTCTCTTCTCCCCCTCCCTTTTCTCCCTCCCCCTCTTCTCCTACACCCTCCTACACCCCCCTAAACGGCAGCCCGAACCCTTCGGCCAAAACAAATCATTTGCAACGTAAACGGACAAGGTTATAGAGTGAGGGGGAGGGGGGAGGGGGCTTGTGCACACCGTCGGGAGAGCCTTGGTTTTAAGGGACGTGGGAGGGAAGCCGTTGGTGTTGGTTTTATTGCTGCTGGATTTTTCACCTTTAGATGTCTGATTTTCCCCTTGGAATGTCTGATTCCTCCCCCACCCCCTTTTTGTTTGATGGTCTGATTATTCCCCACCGGTCTGTGCAGAAAGGAGGGGTCCGTTGTTGTTTGTTCTTTTTCTTTAGATATTGTTATTGTGTGCCCCCCCCTTTTGCATGTCTGATTTCCCCAATTGAGTGTCTGGTTTTTCCCTTTGAATCCACTTTGAGTCGAAGATTTACTCCCTGTGTCTGATTTCCTCCCTTTGAATGTCAGATTTACCTGCTTTGAATGCGATTTTCCCCCTTTGAATGTCTGATTTTTTTCGTAGGGATTCATGCGTGGCATTCAACACCAGATTGTTTTCGTGTGGATGCATAGTGAAGTTGTCCGCTATGTGGCACGTGGGTGGGTTGGCACCAGGTGTCCATGGGGAAGGATGGGGAGGGGGAGGGGCGGGGCTCACGTCGCCTTCACATCGTCTGAATATTTTTCTTTTTACTACAGTGCTCGTCCCATTCCAAGCTACGGTAATTTTCATGAAGGGTGTTGTAAGAGTACTCCCGTCACCTGTGTCCCCGTTGCACTTTGTTGCCGGTTTCCGCTTATCTCCGGTACCTCTATAGTAAGGCTCTTCCTTGGGCGCTTATTCCCTCTCGGTGTTCGTCCTTGCCTCCCTGTGTTTAATCCATCTCGTTTTCTCTCACTTCGCCTCCCCATCCTCCTCTTCCTCCTCTTCTTCCTTCTCGTCCACCCTCCCTCCCTCCTCTTTTTATTTCTTCACTCCCCTTCACCACCACCCTCCCTACCCTCGTTCCACAAACCTTCATCTCCACTCCTCCACTCCCTCCCCCACCCACCCTCATCTTTCCGACTGTCACCTCTATTCCCTACTGTTTGCCCCCCTTCTCTCCTCTACCCCCATTCTTCCTTGCACGTGGCCCCCTTTCGCCCCCCCCCCGTGCCTTGTGCTCCCTCCCTCAGTTAGTCACTGTATTCCCTCCCTTCACCCCCTCTTATTCTCTCTTTACACGTGCCCTCTTTTCGTTCTCCCACCTCCCCATCCCCTCCCTCAAACGCACTCTCTTTCTCCCTGCACGTGCCCCCTATCCCTCTCTACCACTTTCTCTCTCCTTGCCTCTCCACCCCCCTTCCATGCACGTGCTCCCTCCTCCTTTGCCTATAT
>NW_028234405.1:13585230-13602730 GCF_977035675.1 Penaeus japonicus | reverse complement strand
TACTATTACTGCTACTATTATGATTATTGTTATTGTTATGCGTCTCTATATGTATGAGAGAGAGATAGAGAGATGGAGGGTGGGGGACTGTTGCAAAAAATGGAACCAGCAAAAAAAACAGGCGGAAGGTAGAGCATTTATGATTCCCTAACTACATACAGATTAACTTTTTTTTAAACCTTTTCTTCTCTCTTTCCAGGTGAGGTTAAAAGCGTGACGTGAGGGTTGCATGTGACGTCGGTGAGTATTTGACATCACTCACTTCCCGGAGGTTGGGGCTTAGGGTGGGGGAGTTTTTGTGTTTTTTTTGTCATTTGTATTGACGTTTTCTGTGCATTTTAGGTGGAATTTCATTTAAAAGGGATTTGCAAAGTGGATATAAACATTTACACTAAGTGTAATGGATTTTTCCAATTATTGAAGTAATTCTTACAGATTTTGTATTATTATTATTATTATTATTATTAGTGTGGTTGTTGTTCTTATCATTGTTATTATTATTACTACCAGGTAAAAACATCGGAAAAAGATATTTCAATTCATTACGTATTGTCTATAAATTTTACACACATGACGAAAATAAACAACCATTCAGAAGAGCAGACAAAACAAAACAAATGGAAGTGAGACCACCATGGAAATCGGAATATCATGAAGAGTTTTCCGACTCGAGAAGTCTTGCCATGCTCCTCCTGATTTGCTCTGCCTCGAGGAGCCTTGCCATGTGCCTTGGCAGGGCGGGGCGTCCACGTGGGTGTTTGTCCCTCGTCACTTCACTAAATTGCCAGAGTGACGTCGGGGTGGATGCCTGGTTTGCGAATACTTTCATATCTGCCACGCTAATTATATTGGGATTCGTGAAATGACACGGTAATGCGGCGGTGGGGGTAGGAGGGGGAGAGGGAGAGGGTTGGGGATGGGGTGGGAGGGGGAGAGGGAGGGGATGCTGTGTGTGTGTGTGTGTGTGTGTGTGTGTGTGTGTGTGTGTGTGTGTGTGTGTGTGTGTGTGTGTGTGTGTGTGTGTGTGTGTGTCTCTTGTCTCTCTTTTGTCCCTCTCTCTCTCCTCTCTCTTCTTCTCGTTGCTCTCTCTCTCTTTCTCTCTCTCTCTCTCTCTCTCTCCTCTCTCTCTCTCCTCTCTCTCTCCCTCTCTCTCTCTCTCTCTCTCTCTCTCTCTCTCTCTCTCTCTCTCTCTCTTTCTCCCTCTCCCTCTCCCTCTCTCTCCCTCTGCCACACGCACGCTCGCACAAACACACACACACACACACACATGCAAACACACGTAGTAGGGCTTCGCACCAGGAAGGAATCTGACATACGTCACGGGTTTACCTCTTTCTGTCTGTTTCTCTTTCTCTCTCACTATCGCTTTCTTTTTTTTTTCTTCTTCTTCCTCCACTCTCAGCCTCTCTTGTATACATGTGGGTATATTCATGTTTTATTCTTATTCATCCTCTTCCCTCTTCATCCATCTTCTTTCTCTTTCTCGTCTTATTCTTCCTCTTATTCGTTTTCATCGTAGACCCCCTACCCCCACCCCCCTTGTGAAAAATGGGTCAGAGTGCGCATGGTTGTAGTAGGGAAGTGGCGGTCGTTAGGGACGAGGTATTTTTGTATTGTGGGGTCTAGTCTACTCACACTCGCTTTACTTACGGAAGGAGAGGGCCGTAGGTGATGGGGGCGGGGGAGGGGGGTGCGGTCGTCCATGGGCTTATCATTTTGATGAGAAAGAGAGGAGGTGGGTAGAGATGGAGTGATAGCTTGTTGGGTAGATGGAGATGGAGAGGTATGTGTGTAGATGTGAGAGGGAGGGTAAGAGAGTTATAGGCACTGAGATAGATTGATGTATGTTATGTGTATGTGTATATTAGGCGTGTTAAAGCCAATATTTGATAGATATTATATAATTAGATTAAAACTGAATAACGTCTCCACAAAACTGTTCGGTTTGTCATAAGAGATGTGAAAAGCAATCGCATATTTTGTATGTTGTTGATGACATCAGTAGTCTACTGTATAACAGTAGTTAAATCAACCCAAAATTTGATATCAGAAAGAGAATCAGATGAGAAAAAATTCAAATAAGAATAGTCACTCATCCTCACTCATATATAACACGGGGTTAGAGTTGTCAAGATACATAGTCTACATTGCATGTCGTTTACTGGAGTCAAATAGACAAGACGTAAATGATGGAAGTCAGCCACATTTATGTTGTAAATATGACGTATTTATGTTTACAGATGGTCATTAGCGAGAGAGAGTGTATGTGAGTGAATGTGTGTGGCATGAGCTCTGTAGATTAAGAAATTCTTAGGAAGAACTGAAGCCTATTCCTCATGTCCCGTTTATAATTTCCAGCTTATGTTAGCGGAAATATTATTTGGACTTGGAAATCAAGAACAGATGTTGGGAGACATTTCTAAAACCGCACCAGACTGATCGCAGTCGCATATGTCAGACGATGCACGATGCCCCGAGACACGTATCTGCTGTGTCCTTGTATGCAAATGACCCCGAGCGCGTGTCGGACTCCGTCACCTCCAACTCGCCCTCGAACCCCCGAGCCATTTGCCGAGGGAACTCACGCCCGGATCACATCTCGGCCGCCTGTCAATCATGTGGATTCCTCACTCTTCGCGGCTCGGGTCACGTTTCGCTGCCGCCCCCGCTCTCCCCTACCGCTGGATAGGTGGAGATAGATAGTGTGTGGTGTGTGTGTGCGTGCGTGCGTGTGCGCGCGCCTTCCTAAAAGCGAATGAGTATTTGCGTATGTGTGACCGTATATGTAAGCGTGTTTACGCGCGGTTCAGTGACCTAGGGCGTGACCAGTCATCTCGTCCCGTCGGGTCATCCTATCAAGATGAAGGAACAGCGGTGGCCTGGAGGCGATGCCAACCAGAGCCTCGGCTCGCATGCGCCCAGGCTGGCTTGGCACTGCAGACCGCTGTCACTTGGGGCTTGAGAGCAGCGCCGTGCTATTTTCTCTTTCTTTATTCTTTCCTCTCGCACTGTTCCGTGTTTTCGTTCTTTCTCTCTTTTCTCCACTTTGTTTTTCTTCTAACGAAGTGCGGGCGACTGGTTGTGCCCTTGGTATGTCGCATTTGAATTGCTCTTTTGAGCAATTGAGTGGGTTTTGAATGTGAAATGAACATGGAGAGAGGGAGAGGGACTGGCTGACTGACTAAGTCTCATGATTAAAGAATCGAAAAATGAAATATAGTGTTTTTTTTTCAAGGATTAAGTAAATATGTTGGTGATTAAACTCTGATAATCACGGTAATTGCAATAATAACATAATTTATATGTATTTAAAATACAAGTACACGCATACCCTTAGAATAGACATAGATAGATATATTAGTCAATAAAAGCCCTGATATAGAATGAATAGATAGATAAAAAGACCAGTCAATAAATCTCCAGAAATAGAAGAGACAAACAGATAATTCACTAAATCAGAGAGAGCGAGAATATGAAAGGTATATCTGCAGCCGAATCATTGATTAACCAGAAGGAAACGGAGTACCTCCTGCGAGGAGTGGTGGGGTGAAGACTGAGGGAAGGGAAGAACTGGGGAAGGGAAGAAAAGGGGAGAGGAGAGGATGTGAAAAGGAGGATGGGAGAGGGGACGAAGAGCGAATAGAAGGGAGGGAGAAGGAAGAAAGGGGAGAAATAGAAGGCGAAAGGAGAGGAAAGGGAGGAAATGGAATGATGTGATAGGGAAGGGGAAGAAATGAGGAGAAAAGGAAGATAGCCGAGGAAAGAGGGAAACTGCAGCAGAAGAGACAGAGAGAGTGAAAAAAAACGAAAGTAATGGGCGTAAAAGAAGGAGGTAAAAAAAGATCTTGGAAGTTGGGAGTTGAGAAGTAAATTGAGCGTCTCCTTGCACGACCTTCGCTAAAACATCTTTACCCCCCCCCCCCTCTCTCTCTCTCTCTCTCTCTCTCTCTCTCTCTCTCTCTCTCTCTCTCTCTCTCTCTCTCTCTCTCTCTCTCTCTCTCTCTCTCTCTCTCTCTCTCCTCTACCTCTCTATCTCTCCCTCTCCCTCTCCCTGTCATTCTCCCTTCCCTCCTTCATTCTCCTTCCCCTCCCTCTCCCTCTCATTCTCCCTTCCTCCCTCTCCTCCTCCTCCTCCTCCTCCTCCTCCTCCTCCTCCTCCTCCTCCTCCTCCTCCTCCTCCTCCTCCTCCTCCTCCCCCCCTCCCATTGTCTTTCCCTCCCTCTCCAATCCTCTCACTCACTCACACACTCTTCCTCGCTTTTCCTCCCCCTTTCTCTCCCCCTCCCAACTCCCCCTGCATTCATCCCCATCCCCCCTTCGTCCCCCTTCGTTCCCCTTCGTCCCTCTTCGCCCCCCTTCGTCCCCCTTCGTCCCCCTTCGTCCCTCTTCGCCCCCTCATCCCTCCCCCCCCCCCCCCTCCTCCACCCTTTAGGTTCTTGTAGAGAAGATAACAGGTGACAGACTGCGAGTTAACGAAGGATGGAGGCTGTTTATTTATTTCATTTACTTTGTTGTTGTTATTTTATTGTATTCTATTGTATTGTTTTATTTTATCCACCCTTCTTATTTTACGAATTTCGTGTATATTTTTAAGTTTGGTGCAGGGATGATGTTTGAAGGGAAATCTTTCTTAAGTAGTGTGTGGTTATGTCATGTTGGTGATGGTTGCATTACTGGCAATATTAGTTGTGAGAAGAAATAAAGGTAATAGCAGTAGTATACGACTGGCGTTATTGAATGGTGTTGATATATGATATGATTATATCTGATAAGTACTGATGATAACAATAACTGTTGTGTGAATGCGGATCTCCAACGATGATCATGCCTGCTAATTGTTGTAATTAGGAGAAATGTTCGACGCGATTGGTTCTCCCCCCCCCCCTTGCCCCCTCCCGCTCGCTAATAGCCGAGAACACGACCAGCGACTTGGCACGGGCGCCGAGGTACTGAAGGAGTACCACTAGGGTTAAATACCAAGGAAATACCTGTCCGAGTGGATGATCGCTATATTTATGGATGCGAAAAGTGTCAGCTGATGTGGACGGAGGGGAGGCTGAGAGAGGCTTTTTCGTTCTTTATTTTTGTTTTTGGTTATATATATATATATATTTTTTTTTACCTCAATTTTTGTTTTCCTTTGGCGCCTTTTTCGATATTTTTTTTCTCGATTCCGTTTTTTCTCTCTTTTACATCTTTTTATTTTCCTATTGTATCCCTAGTGTTTTTTATTTTATTTTTTTATCTGTGTATCTTTGCTGATTATTATTTAGCGCTTGATCCTTCTCTTCCTCGCAGTTATCTTGTTTCGCTTGTGTTTTTTATCGATTTCTCCCTATCATTCTCTCTGCTCATCAGCCTGTCTGTCTGTATATCCATCTATCTACGTGTTGTTGTTTTTTTATACATCTCTGTCTTTCTACGCATGTGTTTATCTACCTACCTCTATTTACCTATCTAACTTTTTCTTTCCCATCTCCTATCTTCGTTATTCTTATCGTTTCTCTCTCTCCATCTCTCTCCACTCTCTCCATCTCTCACTATCTCTCACTATCTCTCTCTTTATCTTTACTCTTCTTCCCGTCATCGTGCGAGGAAGGCCGCTCGAGCTGAAACAACAAGGCTTTTTTAGCTGGGGTGGGGACGTGGGGGGTAGGGGGAAGATGTGTGTTTGTTTGTTTGTATGTTTGTGCAAAAAAATAGAGGTTTTAATGATTGTAGTAATAATGGTGACGACGATGATGACGGCAATATTAATGATAATGCCAATAAGAATTGGTGTAAGAATGATAACCATAATAACGTTGCATTGGTTACAATAGTCATGATACTAACAAATAGCAGTTTTAAAAAATCATGAGATTCTGCCAGCTGCTGTCAGAGTATTCGCAGGAAAAGGAGCGGCAAAGCTGAGATAGTGAAGGCAGCTTGCGCATGTGTACGCCATAACTCACCGGGCATTGAGAGAGAGAGAGAGAGAGAGAGAGAGAGAGAGAGAGAGAGAGAGAGAGAGAGAGAGAGAAGAGATAGAAGAGATAGAAGAGATAGAAGAGATAGAAGAGAGAAAGAGAAGAAGAGAGGAAGAGAGAAGGACAGTGTTTGTGTGTGTGTGTGTGTGTGTGCCGGTTTTTACAGTATGCGTGTATACTAGTGTGAAAGTGCCTGTGTGCACGTACGTTTACGCGCGCGTGTGTGCCCATCTGGCCCCGGTCCAAGACACGGGTCGTTCCTTCTGAAAACATGGTCGTTCTGCCCACGGATATCAAGCTTTGCAGCCAACCGTTTACTTTACGCACTGCTTGGGTCGTCGCCGCCGTGTTGTCCTTCCCGCGGAGATGCTATTCCTGGAGGGTCGTACTTTTTTCTCGGGGATTACACTTACTCACTCCTCACTCGCTCACTCTAACTATTTTCTTTTACGAATATACACGCACACGCGCACGCACACGCACACGCACACGCACACGCACACGCACACGCACACGCACACGCACACGCACACACACACACACACACACACACACACACACACACACACACACACACACACACACAGACACACACACAGACACACACACAGACACACACACAGACACACACACAGACACACAGACACATTTTCTTATGATAGCAGCAGTGTTTGTGTTATTAATCATGATGACGTTACAGACAGATTTGATGTATTGTTTTTTTTTAGCTTGTGCTCGCGTGTGTATGCGCGCGTGTGTGTTTGTTTGTTTCTTTCTTTGTTTCTTGTTTCATTCAGCATGTATTCGTATGGTAAACTCTCGGTAAGGTTCTCTGTTGTAGATGACAAGAGATGCCTGACGCAAGAATTGATGGGAGAACCCCCCCCCCTCCCGCCTCTGGCTCCCTCTGTCCTACCCTTCCCCCCTCCCTACTCCTCCACCCACGGCCCGGAAGGATGAATGAATCAACTTCTACGCGATGACACGAAAGGTGACGAAAGGATGGTGGCCCCTCACGTAGTCTTCCCTCCTATCCCCCTTACCCCCCCCTTACCCTACCCCCTGTTCTTACCGCGCGAGCCCCCTACCCCTTGTCCCCTCTCCTCCTCTCTCCCATTCCCCCCCCCCCTCCCCGGCCGCACCAGATCTTGACGGATATTTTTGAGGTTCACACATTATCCTGAAGAAGTTGCTTTGTTGTCATGCAAGTGGATACGTGTACATTAACACGTGGGTGCGTTTCTTTGTTGGTGTTTGTTTGTGTATGCGCGTGTGTCTGTGTTTGTATGTCTTTTTTTTCTGTCTGTCTGGTGTCCATGTCAGTGTCAATGTGTACATACTGCTTGTTTTGAGGTCCATATATAATGTGTAAGGTAGTGTATTGTTTGATCATGATGATGTTCATATTCAGGCAGGAATAACGTTGACTTGGGCGTGAAATCGCAGCAGTCCGTCCACCAGCGAGCCACGATCACACGATAATCTCCATTCTTTTTCTATTAAGCATATTTCAAGTCTTCATAAAATCTACGAAACAAGAAAGTGGGGAACCTGCGCAATATCTGCACTGCACAATATATTTTAATTTACTCCTCGTAGGGTAGCTTTCGTATCGTATCATTCACCAATTTTAAACGGGTAACATTAGCTAGCTATGCGCTGATGCAGATACAAGGGCAGGGAGGGGGGAGCCAGAGAGAGAGAGAGAGAGAGAGAGAGAGAGAGAGAGTGTGTTCTGCAATTAACAAAATCAAGAAAAATATAAAACACGCAATATCACCAGCATTAAACACAGACCTTCTTTCTATTTACTTGTCTCATCTATTTATCATTTTTTGTGTATGATTGAAATTAATTTGTGCGTTTCTGTGCATGTGTGTCTGTATTAAATTAATGGGGGAGAGAGAGTGAACAAGTGAGAGAGAGAGAGAGAGCGAGCGAGAGAGACTTGAGTGAATCATGTACTTCTTTTGACATCGCGCAGAGTCTAGAAACTTTCTTGGTGACAAGGAACGCGTCTCCCCCCGTACCCCATGTGTTTTGAGTGTGATTGTGTTTATTTGTGTACAGTTACATGCATGTTTATTTGTGCGGAATGAACACAAGCCCACTCGTGTTTGTTTGAATGTGTGTGTGCGTTTGTGTTGATGTGCTCGTGTGTATACGTGTGTTTATTATGTGTGTGTCTGTAGGTATGCACGTGTGCGTGGCGTTTCTGTGGGTGCATGAGTGTACATCCCGCCATGTGAATAGTGGATGGATGACGCAACCTCTCCTTTCCTTCCTTTCTTCTGTCATGTAGGCCGTGCCAAGAGATTTTTT
This sequence comes from Penaeus japonicus, assembly GCF_977035675.1. NCBI lineage: Eukaryota > Metazoa > Arthropoda > Malacostraca > Decapoda > Penaeidae > Penaeus > Penaeus japonicus. Next base: position 13,594,439 of record NW_028234405.1, on the reverse strand, counting down.
CCATTTATTTTGGGATTGCGTGCAAAGGCGGTATTATTAGGGCGCTGCTCATCATAACTTGCCGCGGACGGTACACATCCTCGGCCCCACGTCTACAGCAGGTATTGTACTTCTGGCCGCTGCTCTGCCTGCTTGTCTGTCTGCTTGCGCGCTCGCTCGCTCGCTCGCTCTCTCACTCTCTTGCTCTCTCGCTCTCGCTTGCTTTTGCTTGCTCTCTCTCTCTCTCTCTCTCTCTCTCTCTCTCTCTCTCTCTCTCTCTCTCTCTCTCTCTCTCTCTCTCTCTCTCTCTCTCTCTCTCTCTCTCTCTCTCTCTCTCTCTCTCTCTCTCTCTCTCTCTCTCTCCCTCCCTCCCTCTCTCTCCCTCCCCCCCCCTCTCTCTCCCTCTCTCTCTCTCCCTCTCTCTCTCTCTCCCTCCCCCCCTCTCCCTCCCTCTCTCTCTCTCTCTCTCTCTCTCTCTCTCTCTCTCTCTCTCTCTCTCCCCCTCTCCCTCTCTCTCTCTCTCCTCTCTCTCTCTCTCTCTCTCTCTCTCCCCCCCTCTCTCTCTCTCTCTCTCTCTCTCTCTCTCCTCTCTCTCTCCCTCTCTCTCTCTCCCTCTCTCCCTCCTCCTCTCTCCCCCTCCCTCCTCTCTCTCTCTCTCTCTCTCTCCTCTCTCTCTCTCTCTCTCCCTCTCTCTCTCTCTCTCTCTCTCTCTCTCTCTCTCTCTCTCCCTCTCTCTCTCTCTCTCTCTCTCACTCTCTTCCTCTCTCACTCTCTCTCTCACTCACACTCGCTCACACTCGCTCACTCTCTTTCCCCCAATAATTTAAGACAGACATGCACGCACAGAAACGCACAGATATTTTCAGTCATACACAAAAAATGATAAATAGATGAGATAAGTAAATAGAATGAGTGTCTTCACGCAGTTAATGTTTAATGCTGGTGACATTATGTTTTATATTTTTCTTGATTTTACTAATTGCAGAACTCTTCTTGCAAATTTTACATGACCTTGAATGTATGCAATGGGTATGTAACTCATTTTAATAGTAACAGGATGTTACCAACATCAAATATCAAGATATAGCTGAGGGGTGGAGGGAGGGAGTGAGCGAGGGGGGAGTTGTGGTAGAGGGAGTGGGCGAGAGGGGGGTGGGCAAGCAGTTCGCCATTGACATAGGTGTTTACGAGGCCTTCGGCGCCCCAGACCAGGTGTAGTGTACAGAGCAACCTGCCCGGGCGAGTTCCCGCTCGTGACTCATACTGGCCGAGTATCTTACACCCGACACCAGGCCGCCGTTTCCCGGCCCTCCTCCTCATCCACCTCCTCCTCTACCTCTTCCTCCTCCTCCTCCTTCTCTATCTCCTCCTCCTTCCTCCTCCTTCCTCTTCTATTTCTTCTCCTTTTCATTTTCTTCCTCCTCCTTCCTCTTCTATTTCTTCTCCTTTTCATTTTCTTCCTCCTCTTCCTCATCCTCCTTCTCCTCCGCCTCCTCCTCTTCCTCCACCTTCCTCCTACTCCCCCTCCCTCCTCCTCTTCTCTCTCCCTCCTCTCTCCTCCCCTGCTTTCATCCTCCTTCTCCTCCGCCCCTGCCTCCTCCTCCTCCTCCTCCTCCTCCTCTTCCTACTCTTTCTCTCCCTCCTCCCTCCTTCCCTGCCTCTCTTTCTCTGCCTTTTTTCATCGTCTTTCTCATCTTCCTCTGTATATCTTTTTATCTGCCTGTCCTATCCATGTATCTCCTTCTCCTCTACACGTCACAGCCCCCTAACACCCCATCCCATTCCTTTTCTATTACAATATTGGCGAATGGAAATGAAAATCTAAGACCTTGGGCATTTATAAGACCAAAAAACAATTAAAGTACGGAATAGAAGTTATAAAGTTCGTAAGTGGGATGGTGAAAGTATATGAAGTGTGTCTGGACCTCGTCGTAGATTATTATTGATGCTATTATGTTTTAATGTATATACAATTTTTGTTTCTTTATCTATTTTTTTCCCTGTTGTATGATGTATGTCAGCATTATGCGGATGGGTGTGTTCTATTGCTCTCTTTTATTCAACCCTATTCTCCTTTTTACCTCTCTCACTCCCTCTACTTTTCTCCTCCTCTTTTTTCTCCTTTTCCTCTTTCCCCTAATCCCTCTCCCTTTTTCTTTTTCTTTCCCTCCCTGTCTCTCTCCCTACCTCCCTCCCTCTTCCCTGTCTTTCCTCTCGTCTATTAACCATCTTGAAGTTTGCAATACCCCCCCCCCCTCCCACCCCACCTTTTTATCACCACCATATGTCAGGTTGGGTTCTGCTTTTCTCGCTCGTCCTGTTGCCTTTTCGTTCTGAAGAGATGCTTACGTGAGGCAGTCCGAGTTACGCCCTTTGTTACGTCGTCTTGTTATCCGCCGTCGCCTGGCTTGATTCTGCTCTCTCTCTCTCTCTCTCTCTCTCTCTCTCTCTCTCTCTCTCTCATATTGCAAATGCTTTTCACCCTTTCTGTGTTATCGGGACGTCTATTTTGGTCTCACGTTTCGTTCTATCGTGTCTGTGTCTCGTCTTTCTTTTCTCACGCCTTTCGCCCCCTCCCCTCCCCCCCGCCCCACCTCTCTTCCGCTTCGTCTGTTCCTCCGTCATTTTTTATACTCGCTGATTTCTCCTTTCCACGTGCCGTAAAAAGCGACTCTCATCCCCCGCGCTGACCTTTGGACCTTTCTTCGGTCCTTCTACAACTAATCCCTCATCTCTCTCCCTCCCCCCTCCCTCCCTCCCTCTCCCCCTTCCCCCTAACTCTTTTGTATGTGTGTATGTATGTATGTATGTATATGTAGGGAGGGGGGAGTGAGTGTGTGAGTCTGGTCCGCCTGTGTCTAAAGGTGCGAGTCCTAGTGCACGTCTACTCGTTTATTTGCTTTTTTTCTAATTTCGCATCAAGGCGTCGCGAAGCTCAGTGCCCCGATGCGAGGAGGGGTAGGGTGGGTGAGGGAGGCCTGGAAAAGGGAGCGAGGAGACGAGGAGAAGCGAAAGGGACTTGGGGTATTGCATTGCAGTTGCGAGAGAGCCGGAGAGCGCGTGCTGTTGCAAGGCACGTGGACGATTTGCAACAAGTAAAGTTCAGGATGTGGGCACGGCGCAGATACCGGCGCGAGAGGGAGCGAGGACGAAGTGGTGGCCGACAGGCAGGCAGGCAGGCACCGCTAAGTCTCAAGCGAGCGCATGGCTGCCTGTCGGTTGTAGTGAGGGTTGTGATGATGACTGCAGGACTTGGTTGTTGGTTGCGGGCTGATGGTCATCCTGTTTTGGATCGCGGCTGATTGTCGTGGGGATGTTGCTGGACATGTTTGTTGGTTGTGGTAGAGATTGTGATTATCTGGTTGTTAGTTGTGATAACCGTCATGTTCTTAGACACCACTGTTGGTTGTGGCGGCTCTCCAGGACGGCGATGCTCCTGCGGGACCTTGTTGTTGGTTGTGATGCCAGTCACTCGAGGCGACTTAGCTGCTGATTGTGAAGAAGGTGCTGAGGCTGTGGCACATGGTTGCTGGGCGGCGCTCCGATTTCCATCATGGTGCGGCGCTGGTGGTTGCGCTTTAGGACATGGGATATTGGCAGTGGGGAGGCTGGTAGTGCCACGGGACGCGGTTGATGGTTGTGGTGACGGTCTTGATCTCATGGGGCATTGCTGCTAGCTTTGGCGAGGGCGGTGATGGCACGGGTATGGTTGTTGGTTGTTTTGAGGACGGTAATGTCGGGGAATATGGTTGTGGGTTGGTTGAAGGGTTAGTATGTTGGCTTTGCTAGTGGTCACCCCTCTGCCGGTTGTGTTTTTTGGCTGTGGCGAAGGCGGTGAGGGTGGTATGGACCGCGGGTGAGGGGTATGATGACGGTCTTAATGCTGGGATGAGGGTGATGGAGCTCTGGAACGCTGCTTAGGTTATGGTGATGGGGGTGATACTCGGAATTATGGTTGTGATGAGGTTTACATGGTGTAGGACATCGCTGATTGATGTGGTGAGGTAGATCATCCTGTGGGACACCGCTGTTGACGAGCGCGATGATGCTAGCGAAGCCTGGTTGTTGGCTTCGCTGATGGTCACCATACCGGGGGGATCAAAGCTATTGTTGTGGGACATGGTTGTTGGGTATGGTGATGCTGTAGGACATGACTGTTATCGATGGTGATGCTTTGGGACGTAGCTGTTGGGTATGGTGATACAGTGCCGGGAGTAATGCTGTGGGACTTCTCTGTTCTACTCACTACCCTCAGCAGTGAGATTCCCACGGTGATTTGCACAGATTGCGAGTAAAAGACGCGGCGCTGATTGTGCCTGTGGTGGCAGAGATGGTGTGGAGCATGTTAAAAGAGTCACAGTAAGAAGTTAGAGTAGCCAAGGATATGGTGAATGCGGCTAGCGGCCCTTGCACAATAGTGATCGGGATCGTGTTGGCATTTCTATTAGCATCATTCATCGACTAATAAGCCACTAATTGCGCACTGCTCCCGATAAATAGCACAAGAGAGTCATTGTCCTTTTCCCCTGCAGTATGATTTAGTTGTTTAGCGTTGCAAAGGACGCGTGGGCGGTCCACTTTGCAACGCACTAGGTAGCTCGGGGCGGCAGCGGGCACGCCAGCCTCGTTTCTTGAATGCAAGATCCTCCTCCTTCTCCTCCCCATCTAGCCTCCTCCTCCTCCCTTCCTCCCCCCTCCCCCTCCCCCTCCCTTCCTCCTCCCTCCTCCCTCCTCCCTCCCTCCTCCTCCCTCTACCCTCCTCCTTCATCTCCTGCTCCTCCTCCTCGTCCTCCAGTGTTTCTTGGTTTTGCCCTCTCTTCTTTCTTGACTCGAAGTGTTAAAAGAAAAAAGTCGAACCATGTTGTTTTACAAATGAAAGAGGGACTTGTCCTGTGCAGTTTTGTTTACGTGAGCGTTGTTTACATTTTGAGGCTGGAGTGAGGCGGGGTTATGTGGCTGGTCGTTATGGGAAGGGGAGGGGGAACTGTGGTGGGGGGAGGAGGGGGAGAGAGTTATCGTTTGACATGAAGAATAAATGGTATTTTACGGTATCTCTCTTCCATGTCTTTTATTTTTCCTTTGTAGACGTGCAGTTCCCCGAAGCGTATTTTTCCTATGGGGAGAGCAGAAGGGCATCGGCGGGCGTCGCGATGTGTGGGTGGATGTGCAGGTGAGGCCGTGTGGCCAGGGCGTGTAGTGGTAAAGGGGCAGCAGGTGCCCGGCCCTAGCAACCCTGCCTGGGGTGGTGGTGGGGAGGGGGAGGAGGAGAGGAAGGGCGGGAGAGGGGTGGGGAGCCTGACTCATGCCTCCACACCTGCACGATTTCTTGCCTCCTTCGTCAGCCACATCGGGCCCAGAGAACCTAAGCCTTGCTTGCCGGGGTCCTCGCAGCGGCAGGGACACGCGGCCGCTGGAGTGACACGTCCTGAAACAGGCGGTCGGGACGTGTGTAGACGCTGTAACGGGGTTCTTACGGGGCGAGGGGCTGTGTGTGAGAGAGAGAGAGAGGGGAGGGGAGGAGGGAAGGGAAGGAGGGGGAGAGCGCGTGGTGCGGTGGGCGTCAGAGAGGTGAGGGCGGGGGAGCAGACTAGTGGTGGTCGCGCAGCACCTCAGTCCTGACACCTGCTGCATCACCGACACCTCGCAATCCAACCCCCCAACCAACCCCCCGGCCGCAGCAGCAGCGGCTCCCGGCGTCGCGCACCTGTCGTCGTCACTGTTGTTATGTGCATCTGTTCGTGCTCGCGTGTTCGCTCGCGTTGACCTCCCGCGGGTGCTGTTGTCGGATCGTCGGCGTCGTCTCCCCCTTCCTTCCCCAGTAGAGTGGCGCCCGTGTCGCTTGAAGTGCTCTGAAACAAGTGCTCAGTGAGGGACATGTCGTTTCCCCGGTCGTGCGTCTCGTGCCCCGTGCAGGTGGAGGATGGTTGAGGAAACAGCTCCGGTGGGGGATTTGTGTGATAAAAAGTGAAAGTGGATGAGATTGAAAGCAGGACGTGCATGTGCGGTGGAGGCGAGTGGTGTTATGTGGAGTGGTTGTGAGGGTGCTCCTTCCAGCCGACGATGTGCAGGCTGACGGCACCTCGATTTATGATCGTTTGGCTATTGCTGTTGTTATTTTTGTTGTGCTGCAGCCACGCCTACTTTCTGCCTGCCCTGGTACGTACCCTCAATATTTTTGTTGTTTTTGTTAACTTTTTAATAGTTCTCTGTGTTAGTTTACATTGGAACAGGATCATTCTTTCGGTTGGGGTGATATTCAAAGCGCTTTGAGCTGCAAGTCAGTCTCCACTTGATGTTTTCTCTGCCTCTCTCGTTGTCGACGTTTTTGCAGGGAACAGATGTGAACTTGGCGTTAATTAAATCGGTCGCCGGGCTATGTTGGCTCGAGTTGCGCTACGTAAACAAACCCAGACTTCCTCGTGTTTCTTATGAACGCCTGTACTCCATCGTGCAATTTCATTTGTCTACAACTTGGAGTGTTTGCGTGTGTGCCTCGTAAGAGTCAAATATACGTTATATTTTTTATATATGAAGCACAAGTTTACTCCATAGGAGCGGCAATTTATGCCTGTGTTGCGCCACGGCATTCGATCATGGTCCCTACTGTCACGTTTCCGGCCCCATTAGTATTTTATCATTTCTTTTCCCTGATGGCCCGATAATAGGGGTTATCTAGCGAATAGGGCGGAAGCTCATCTCGTAGGGGGGTTAGGGGGGTTAGGGGGAGGGGAAGGAGGGGAAATACTTCCACGCCCGTATCGCTAAGGGATCCTGATCAAGCGAGAGAGGTAGGAGGCTGCTACGCGCAGACCCGTGTGATGTTTTGATTTGCACGGGAGTGTTTACGGGTGTGTCCTCGGGTAGGCTTAAGTGAGTCTGCTGAGTGTGTTGATTTCTTTTTATTCTGTTGACATCAGTGTTGTTCATCGTGTTGCAAACGTGTTGCGTTTGGAGGATTTGGATCGGATTACTTTATGTTGACAAATTATACCGTGGTAGGCTCTGTTTGTAGTCTTGAGTCATCGTAATAAATCTGCGCATTTAAACGCACATACTAGTTTTGCATTCGACTAGTGCAGTGTGCCTGTGTGTATGTGCGTGGCAGGCTGTCAAGTGGCATACCTTTAGATCCAAGTTGAAGTGCCTCCGCGATGCCAGTGGATGGCGGGTGTATTTGTGAGTGTGTGAGTATATGAGTATATGAGTGTGAGAGAGAGTGTGTTAGAGAGAGTGTGAAAGAGAGAGTGAGAGAGAGAGAGAGAGAGAGAGAGAGAGAGAGAGAGAGAGAGAGAGAGATTGGTTGATTGTGTGTTTCTATGTTCGCGGCCAGCTGTGCTGAACAATGTTTGTACCGGGATATGTTATTAATACGTGACGAGTTAAGTGCAGGTGTATGTGCGTGTGTTTGCGATGTTGTGGTGAGACCCGGGGATGTGGGTGCGGGGGTGCAGTAGGGAGGGGGGATCTGTAGTGGAGCCGGAGACCATTGTTGTGGTTTGGCCGTTGGTGCGGTCAGCTCGTAAGGTAACACCCCATACAGATGTCTTGCGTAACATTTAGTAACGCTGTTCATGTCAGTTCTTCTTAGCAAGAGGGAATCAACGCATTATTTGTAATATTTCTAATAGTGAAGGTATAGTAGAATGCTGCTAGAGGTTTAATTTAAGTTTTATCATTATCATTTATTATTATTACTACTACTGCTACTACTGTTATTATTATTATTATCATCACCATCATCATCATTATGGTTTCTGTTGCTGCTACTACTGTTGACAATAATGATAATAAGCTTTATTATTATTATTATTGATATACTGTTTCATTGCCTGTATTGTTATTACTATTCTGATTTTTTTAAACCAACTTCAATATTAATATACCTGTTGATGATTTATTTTTGGCCATTATCAGTATTTTTATTATTACCATTATTGTTGTCATTGCTATTACATATGTATTCTTTTTGTTGAGAGATATACATAGGTACGCATGACTTGTTAAATTATAGCGAGAAAAGCGCACAATAACACAGTAACGCGTACACACACATATAGAGTAAAAACACAGTCAGAACGAAATATGTCATAATGTTTCGAACCCTTCATAAAGACCTCACTGGAAGGAAATCTGAACGGATCACATTTTTTATTCCCTTCGTGTTTTATCGTTCTAAATGCCTGCTTGTTACACTTAATGGTTGTGTTGGGATTACTACACACATGCCTGACAATGAACACGCATTGTCATTCCTATTAGTATTGTTGTTATTGTGATGTTTGCATGAACATAATTATTTGCGTTGTTGTTTGTTGTTATTTTTATGCATTGTGTTTCCATATAAATGTTGCCAATTATGGCATTTGTGTGATATTTAGTAATATTTACAGGCGTTGTTGCTGTTTGAATTATGATGTTTATTTGCGGTTGATTATTGATGTCGATATCGTCCGTATGGCTATTGTTTTGGCCGGTGTTGATGTGACCATAATCACCATTATCATCCTTATCATCATCATTATCATCGTCATTTGTTATCAATCATTTTCATCGCCATTTGTCATCATTCATTCTCATCATTCTCAATTGTCACCAGTCATCAGTTTCAGTTATTCATCAGCACTGTCATCACCATATTCACACACGCCCACATACTAAGCAGAGGAGTATACGAATACAGTGGCGAGAAAACGATATATGAAATTATAGAGTAAGGAAGTAAGCTGCATTTGAGTGTGCGCCAGAGAGAGAGAGAGAGAGAGAGAGAGAGAGAGAGAGAGAGAGAGAGAGAGAGAGAGAGAGAGGGGAGAGGGGAGGGAGAGGGAGAGAGGGAGGAGGAAGGAGAGGGGAGGGGGAGAGGGAGAGAGAGAGAGAGAGAGAGAGAGAGAGAGAGAGAGAGAGAGAGAGAGAGAGAGAGAGAGAGAGAGAGAGAGAGAGAGAGAGAGAGAGAGAGAGAGTCCCTACAGATAGATGTATGGGTAGCTGTGCCAAGAGCCATGAAAAAGTAAGGGGGTGGAGAGAGGTAGCTGAGGGGGGGGGGGGCTAAGGTTGGAGTGAGGGGGTTACAGAAGGACAGAGGGAAGGGAAGGGGGGGTTAAAACCCAGGACATGCCCTAGGGGAGGGGAGGGAGGGGGGTCAGTGTGAAGGTCGTGCCAAGACAGAGTGCCATCTGTAGGGGGAGATGGAGGATAGGGGGAGGCGGTTCAGTTGAAAGGGTGAAAAATGTGTT